>NC_056739.1:1647832363-1647967363 GCF_019279795.1 Protopterus annectens | reverse complement strand
CCCTTCTGTGTTGGAGGTAAGCCTTCTAGCTTATCAGTGGGAGTGGTAAGCACTAGGTAGCCTATCTACCACAAGATGAGTGGTTTCTGGCCCAGAAATTGTAGTTTATTGGCCCTTTCAACTTTCTGGTTTAAAAGCCCATGTTGGTGTGAATTTGCACTTGTTTAAACTCCGTGTAGCAGTGCCAAGCTGAGGTAAACTATTACTAGTGCCAGAAAGTTTGCTCTTCAGTTTTTCCCTTACATCTTGCTAGTTCTTTCGCTCTCTCTTGTGCTTCAAATAGCTTAATTGTTTTGCACTTCAACAAGTTTTTGTAGCAATTATTGTAGCACACCTAAGTGCCGTCAGCACTAGTCATTCACGGAAATACCTCCAGTACTTAGTAGTTATGACCACCCCTCCTGGCATGATTAAAGGGCAGTTCCCTGTACTTTCTCCTATTAACCTGGTGCACTTGGGCATTCTGAGGCAGTGTAGCAACTGGCTCATGTACACAGACGTCACTCTCCTCTTATCTCCCAACACTCAAACTTGTGAGAGATGCACTTATATCACCAAATTGGAAGTTATGCACTCTCCACCCAAGACTGGACTAACTGGTCAAGAGGAGAAGGTCTACACCTGCACCACACCACATGGAAAACATAGCCCTCCAGAACACCCACTATCACAGCTCTCACATAAAAACACAAACCACACACCCACCTTCATGGAGGCTCTCAATAGAATTTTACCCAAACAGCAGAGACCTCCAAGAGAGAAATGTACTCGACCAGCACAACACAGCACAAACCACAGGACAAATAGCTTACCTCCACAGTATGCCCCTCAACCTAAGCCCCTAAGGCTAAACACTGCCCAATGCACTAATCATAGGTGACTCAATAGTGAGGCACATAGGTGTCCCACTCACTAGGTTGAATAAGGAGAAGGTAACAGTCAGCTGTCTATCGGGTGCCAGAATCTGACACATAACACATGCACTCAGGTCACTCCACAACAAGTACAAGTATGACTTTGTCATTGTCCATGTGGGTGTGAATAATCTGAGACACACCTCCCTGGACTACATCAAAAGAGACATGGTGGAGAACTTGGATTATGTGGCCTAGGCAAGTGTGACCCTAGCCCTGAGCAGTATCATACCATCAACCAGAATGATACTGCAGTACAAACAAAAAATGACTGACTTCAACAATTCGCTAAGTTTCTGGTGTCATTTTAGGGGGATCCAGTATCTGTCTGCTTGGGAAGACATGATTTACAGACCTCGATGTTTTGACAGAGATGGCCTGCATCTGTCACACCTTTGTTTCCAGGTACTGAATAATGCTCTTGCCACCCCTACAGTGCCTTTTTTAGGCAGTGTTCCAAAGACCAAATTACCACCATAACATCTATAAATAAATGCAATCTGAAGGTCATGCTGCTCGATGCTAGAAGTCTAAATTTCAAGATGCACTCACTCGAAGCACTCCTTAAAATGGAGAAGATCGACATTTGTGCTGTAATAATGAGAAATACAACCAGTGGTACACAGCAGAGGTAGATCCAAATCATAGTTTAATGTAAAGAATAAAACACAGATGAGCGCTTTCGCATATAGTTTCTTCCGATCAAAAGAACAGAGTAAAGCACTAGCTTCTTATAGTACAAACTTAATAATGCATCCAATCAGTGAAAGAGGCATTTTCAGGTTGCTAGGTACTTAGAACTCATAATTAATCACCAGCACTTTGTAAAGTCAACCTGGAAGTAATATGCTTTAAGCCAAGATAAAAACAAGTTAAAAACACAAGTGCATATGTGTACACACCAACCATATGCAAAACATATAAAACTTAATATATGCAAAAACTGTAATGTCTATAGTATTAAAAATAATAATAATATTAAAAACATGTATATAATGTAAAACTGTGAATGAAATGATTAAGGACTATCTCTGTGTATATGTATATATCTCTCATGTCTCTAGAGACGAAGTATTATTCAAATATCTGTGGAAACAATGTGTACAGCTTAATGCATGAAAACTAAATAATATATAGACTCACATCACAATAAACTTCACTGTGCATTATAGTTAACATTCAAATGCAACAAATTTATAGCTAAACACAACAGATAATTTGGTCTAAAACACCAAAGACTAGACAGAAAGAGGTTATCTCTTATTCAGGGGTCTAGCTCTCAGTGCAGGTTGTATTGAGACATGTTCATGTAGGCCAGGGGGACAATGGACCCCTAGTCTAAAGATCCACTTCATCTCTGCTTGGTACATTTTATTAACCAAATCATCCATTTTGACATCTAGGTTTAACACCTCTAACACTAAAAATCTGAAATCATGTCCGTCACCAAATGTGTTCATATGCTTCGCTACTGCACTGTAATTCAGACCCCCTCCGTGCGAAATATAAACAATCTCATATCCTCTCCCTCAAACGTCTGTTAGTCTTGCCAACATAGAAGCTTTTGCAGGTTATACAATGTGCTAAGTAAACTAAATCTTTAGTGTTGCAGTCTGCCATTGGAAAATGTATAAAAAACTTATAATAGACAGGATGTATGTATCTCCCTGATTCATCAATATAGTTGCAAAAAGAGCAACTATTACACTTGGCAGTATGTGGTGCTGCATTGTCAGTCTTCATTGCACAATTGTGTTGGGAAAAACACAATTTTTGCTGTATAGATTTTTTATTTTTGTAACCAAATCTTGGTCTATCACCCACCACCCTAGAAATCTCTGTGTTGGTTCCTAAAATGGGTCAGTGTTTAAGTATAATCTCCCTGATGTTCTTTTCATCATGTGAGAATGCAAGGCTAAGAAATGGAACTAAATCCTTAGCCTTGTTTTTCACAAGTTGTGATGTTAGAGGTTGAGAAAAATATGGTTTCCCTCTGGTTTGCCTACACTTTCTAGTGTTTTGTTGTGCAGTCTGTAACTCATCATCATGGTACCCTCTAGAGGTAAAGTCAGCATATATCTGATCTAGTCCTACTTCAAAATGTTGGTCATTACTATGTAGGTGACTTATCCTCAGATTCTGTCCTTTCAAGACATTATGAAAAACTTGACCAGGGTGCATACTATTATGATGTACATACGTAGGTGTATAGCATTCCTTTCTGAAAAGTTTAGTCTCATTGCTATTGTTTGCACTCTTAACCAACAAAATATACGAGAACTCTATTTTCATCTCTGAGTATTTGAATGTAAATTTCAAAAAGCTGCTGCTTGTATTCAAGCCTTCGACAAATCGGTGTAGTAATAAATCACCTCTCCACAACAAAAACAGGTCATCCATAAATCATCTATAGACGGGCACATATGATATATAATAATCAGAGTTGTACATCACATCATCCTTCCAACTTGACATGACCAGGTTGGCGTAGCTATTGGCACATGTGTACCACTGGTTGTATTTCTCATTTTTACTTCTTGACTTTGTTTGCTTTTACACACTAGTGGTTCTTTTCACCAACATTGTTTTTTTTTTTTGGATTTGTGCTGTAATGGAGACCTGGTTTAAAGTGGCAGAAAACACCCCTGTGCTACCAGGCTATAACTCACTCCACACCTTTCAGCCCCGAAACATAGACTGAAGCTCCAAAGGCGGTGGTGTCTCCATATTCTTAAAGGATATGCACACCTCCAGACTAGTAGCCCAGCATAATGCATCTGAGATACTTCAGGTACAACTAAAATTGGGTATGACGGCAATCCAGATCATAGCCTGACAGGCTATAATTCCCAACCATGTCCCTAGACTCTCGCTCCACATTCCTAAGCACCCTGGAATCTTTCAAGGTCCAATCCAACACTGTCATACTAGGAGACTTCGACAACCTCTCCATCAACTGGGAAAAGTACTCAAGCACCAATACACTGGCCCAATGCTTCCTGGAATTCATCAATTTCAATGCCCTGAACCAACTTATTCTGACCCCCACTAGAAGAAACTATATCCTTGACCTGGTTATTACTAACATGGGCGACTGTTGGTCTACACCAATAGTCAATCTCTCTCTAGTCAGATCAAACCATAAACTAATCACCATGGAAATCCCCATCTCACCCACACCCTCTGCAAAGGTAAACACCTTGAAAAATTTCTCCAAAGCTGACTTTGGGCTCCTAAAAACAGAGGTGGCTAACTTCACAGCACCCATGCCAATGGAAATTAGCTGCATGACTGCTGAATCATACACCAATGCACTGTATGAGCATCTACATAAATGCATGGAACTAGCCATACCCAACAGAACCAAGATGCTCTCCTCCAAAAAAAGGAAGTCAATCTGGTGGTCCCCTGCCATTAATAAACTCTACAACAAAAGGAAGAAACTGATAGAGAAAAAGGTGAAGTCCCAAGACTGGAAAAATGACCTAATTAGCCTCAAGAAAAAGTTGAGATCCCTCATCAAATCCTCCAAAGCCTGCTATGAAGGGATAATTGCGGCAAACACTAAAAACAATCATAAAGCCTTCTATAGTTACATCAAGAACCTCCATGGCAATAACCAGATTTGCTATGAGTTACTGCACAATGGTACCTCCTATACTGAGCCAACAGATATTGCCAACATGCTGGCCGACAGATTCAGTGCCAACTTTACCCCAGCCCCCACCCCCAAAGGACCAGTCACAATACTGGAAGAATGCCAGGCACCCAGCATTACTGCAGTACAGGTTAAAGCTGCATTGTCCAAGGCCAGGAATACAGCTTCCATTGGACGCAATAATATCCCAAGCTGTGTTCGACATGAACTACAAAGCAAACTGGTAACACATCTCTGTGCCCTGTTCAGCCACAGCCTCACCTCAGGCCTAGTCCCTACCGAATGGTACACTACTACAGTCATCCCTCTCCATAAAGGGGGAGCAACTATAGACCCTGGGAATTATCATCCCAATAGACTGACGAGTCTGATGTGTAAAGCTGTGGAGCACATCATCATGGACCTGATTATCAAAGATATAGGAAATCTCAAAACTCTAGAGGCCACTCAATTTGGCTTTGTGAAAGGACATCATGCCTGCTCAACCTGGTTGACTTCTTTGAGTCAGTCACCAAGGCTGTGGATAACGGTAAGGCAGTGCATATAGCCTACCTCAAACTGGCCAAGGCCTTTATACCATTTCTTACTTGGGAATTACTGATAAACTCATCAATCATGATAAAATCATCAACCCTATATCACTAGGTAGGTTGCACATTGGCTCACTGATAGAACACACAGTGTGAAAGTAATGGACTCCAAGTCAGACTGCTGACCAGTCATGAGTGGAGTCTCACAGGGATCTGTCCTGGGTCCTCTCCTGTTTGGTATCTACTTCTCAGAAGTTCAGACCAACACAGAGGGACTCTGGTTGACCAAGTTCACAGACGACTACAAACTGGAAGCCATTATTAACTCACCAAGTGATGCAGACATCCTACAGAAAGACCTCACTAAGACCAATGACTGGTGTCCAAACCATGGCCTTAAGCTTAACGCCAAAAATGTGTTGTTATCCACTTTGGTAAAAACTCATTTCCCACTAATTACCACATCAATGGAAGCCCATTGAACACTGAAGGTGTTATAAGAGAACTGGGGATGCAGGTTGACAGCAACCTCTCCTTCGACCACCACATTGCCACTGTGGTCAGAAAGTCCTTCTATGTGGCATCTCTCATTACCAAGGGTTTTGCATCCTGGAAGAAAGAGGTCATCATCTCTCGCTACTCTTTCCTCATTAGACCAATAATTGAGTATAATGCCCCATTTGGCATGTACCTCACTAGACACATGCAACTGCTGGAGAGGCCACAGAAGTATCTCACAAAGAGGATCCTAGGCATTAAACACATATACATTGACAGACTCAAAATACTCCAGCTATTCTCTGTCTCATATCACCTACTTAGAAGTGATCTCTGCTTGACTTACAAAGTCATGTCTGACCCAGCTCTGTTAGAAATGCTACATCTAAACAAATCCCAATCCCTCCGCGCCACATGCTCCAGAGACCTCAACCTCATTATCACAATCAACAGAACATGCTGGAGATACAGGTTCCTCACCCAGAGACTGTCCATGCTCTGGAATAGACTTTCCATACATGTCAAGCAGAGCACCTCGCTGTCGCTCTTCAAGAAAAATCTTGATGAGTGGATGGATAATAGAAGGTCCACCCTGCGGATCACTCTAGTGGCTCTACTTGATAGAGGCACTGGGAATTAACGTTGGATGGCACAATGCCAGGGTACTTCTAGGCTTGTAAAGGCTCCAGGGCCATTAGCCCAGTGCACACCTATGATCCTATAAACCTATGTTCCTTTAAATTATTAAAAATGCTTGTAAATGCTTTTACTGAATATTGTCTTCTGAATTTGTGCTCTGCTTGGTAGTGCAAAACTAACTTTCATGGCTTAAGGAAAAATGTGAAAATTTTAATTTGGCTTGGGATCAGTAGCACCAATAAGCCTGACATCAGTGTGTGGTCCTCAGCACCCTGGATAGTAATGACTGCAGTGAATGCACCTGATGGATGTCCAGCTCTGTGGCACAAGATATACATGAAGTGAGTTGAGAAAAATAGGCCACATTAGACATTGTTTGAATCCTGTTTAGAGATTTCAATTATTGTCAATATGTATTTTTTTTTCTTTTTAATCAGAATTTTCTGCACTGCTTGGCAGCAAGTAAGCTTCACTGTCTAAGAAAAAAGTGAAAAAAAATTAGTTAATTTAGTTTATGAAGTGCAAACCTGCCTGGCAATGGTGTACTTTTCTCATCAATCTGGACAGTATTGAGTAACTAAATTTCCATCTCAGATAACTATCTCTTTAGCACAATTTGGAATTCAAGTGAATTGAGACAAATAAGAAAATTGATGCAGGGTTTGAATATAGTTAATTATTAATTTTACACATAGTGGTATAAATACATAATTATATGCATTTTTATTAGTCTTTTGTTGAGTAAAACTTCAGTATTCTCAGTACTGTTAACAGCATTTGAGCTGTTGCCTGTCCATTTCACAGCAGTTGTCACCAATTACAAGTTAATAGATAATGTGTTCCACAAAATGCATGCCTGATTTTGTTTGGAGATCTGAGGAGGATGAACGTTTTACTTGAATGCACTTCTTGCTCTGCACATTGCTATATATAATCATTGATTGAATTCATTTCACTGTCAGCTTTATTATCTCTCTTGCTCTCATATATTTATTTCTAATACCTTTTGCATTTGCTCTCCATTTGGCAGGTTGCAAACACAGTTTACTGTCTTAGGAAAAAAGCTTAATATCTAGTTAAGGCTGCCTTATGTAGGAGCGATAACTCTCATTTGGGTGCATGAATGTGTTAAGGTTGGAAACTCAAGTAAGGTTAGTATTAACTATAAGTGACAGACAGTTCTATCATTTGAAATTATGTCAATATTAATTGTGTGTCCTGTGAAAAAAATGAGAGCATTAGATCAGGCTCCCCTGAGGTGTTTGGAATGCCTGAGGAATTGGAACAATCAACAGCAACAATGGAGGGAGCCGAATTATCAAGGTCAATGGAAACAGAGGAGATAAAGCAGAATTGGGATATACTACTGGAGGACTTACTTTCTAACTTGAATGAAAGTACCCAGGGAGATGAGATCATTTTGAATGACCAAGGTGACTTTAAACTTTCCAATTACACATATTCTACTTTTCGAGTAGAACATTGCAATTTGCTGAGCAAACGCTTTAATTTTTGTGCCCTTGGCCTGTGCTAAAATTGAAAATGTTCTTATTGACTTAAAACTTAACATTAGGAAGTTGAATTTGTGTTTGCATTTTCATGGTGGTTCGTGGGTGGCCTAACAAATGAATTAATTCGTACTAGTACGTTTAACCTACCATTTCAAATGCCTCTAATTTTATTTGACAGAATGTGTGAATTTGCACTCAGGAAATTTTTGAACAATTCTAATGGACACATTGAACATAATTTAAGCAATGCTGAATTTGAGTTACTTAGGTTGTTATGTTATAATAAGACTTTAATGGTCATGAAGCCTGATAAAGAAGGGGGGGTTGTGGTGATGTTGAAGGTCGAGTAATCCAACCGTATGAATGCTATGCTATTTGATGACAGTATTTATGAGGAGGCCTCCCTTAATATGGTCACTGTCTCATATGCACAAATTGATTATTTACTAAAGGACATGTTTGACCTTGACCAAGGGGCAATTAGCTATGTTGAATATAAATTTCTGAGTTGTGAATTTCCTATAGTCCCAGGGATTTTTGAGCTTCCTAAAATTCATAAAAATTTGGCTGCACTCCCTTTTAGACCTATAGTTAATGAATCAGAGGCTAAGGTGCATCCATTAGCAAAGTTTTTAGATGTTAAGCTTAAAAAATGCCTGGAAGCACAGAGATATTTATGTAAAGATTCATGGGACTTTTTGAAAAAGGTGAAGGATTTGACATTTAGGGAAGAATTAATATTTCTCACCATTGATGTGGTGAACTTATTTAATGTCATTCCCCATGAAATTGGCCTTGAATAGTTTCAGGACCTTTTATACAACTCTGGAGAATTTTCTAACAATGATGTTTAGGTGCTAAGTACTTTAATGGAAGCAGTATTGAAAAATAACTATGTTTACTTCAAAGGGCAGTACTATCACCAGACTTGTGGTGTGGCAATGGGAGCGGCATGCGGTCCCATTTTTTCCAACATTGTTATGATGAAATGGGAGATGAGATTTCTCCTGGGGTATGAATTTGTACAACACTGGGCCATGTATTGTCATTTTGTTGACTATTTTTTTTAGCATGGAAGGGACCGCATGATGAAATTAGAAAATGTATGGACTATTGCAACAGAAGTACCACCTTTCTTAGATTTACCCACACTTCTAATTCGGAAATAATTATTTATTTAGATTTGGAAATAAGCAAGGATATGGTTAATAGGAGGTTTGTGAGTAACATCTTAAGGAAACCTACCTATTCCAAAAGCTTGTTGCATTTTAATAGTTGTCATCCATTTCATAACAAGAGAGGTATTATAAAAGGCCAGTATGTACATTTGGCCTGAATGATTTCTGATTAAGAAGATTTCAATGTGGAAGGTGAAATATTATTAGGTATGTTCACCAGGTGAGGATATCCCACATTTTTGGTTCAAAATGTTTTTTCAGAAATTAAAGAAAAGAGAAGGAATTGTGTACTCAAACCTGTTTTGAGGGATACCATGAGAAATGAGATAGAATTGAATCCAAGGGAGAGCCTAGCCAACAATAATGGTATGTTCTCTCGTGCCTTTGCCATCACCTTTAGTGTGGGATATCATGGAATAACTGAAATCTTGAAAAGGAAGTGGGGTATTTTTCCTGTTTTGATGGAATAGTGGAACAACTAGGAGCAGCCCCTAAAGTTGTTTGTAGGAGGGGTAGAACCATTAAAGTTTGTTTGGAATGGAATCCCCCTATGTGTACTCGGAAGGTTGGCACTTATAAATGTGGTTCATGTTTACAATATATGCATATTAAAGAGGGAGATAACCACTACATTAATGGGAAAACCCTGAAACCTAAATTGTGTTGCAACTGTAACACCAGGGGTTTAGTTTATGTTCCTTTATGTACTGATTGTTTGGGATTTTATGTAGGTAAAACCCAGAGGTGATTTAGAGATCGCATATATGAACACCATTTGGATATGAGACACCAAAAAGGTAACACTGCTTTGGCCAAACATATGAGTCAGGACCCAGGACACAATGTTTTGTTGAATAGATGTTCTGGAAATAAATCCCAAGTGGGGGGGCTTGGCAGGATTTAATGGAAGCCCATGAGTTAAAATGGCAAATTCGATTGGCAGCTTGCAGCCCACCTGGTTTAAATGACTATGTAACTGTCAATTACATTCTTAAATTAAAATCATATAATTTTTGTTTGATAATTATTTTAATATCATTTTTATTTACATTTGTTTATGTGACAAACTGTGTAATGTGCTATATATTTAAATACTTTGTACAAGAAATGTTGTTTAAATCACTGTTGTTTTCAAAAGAATTTCTTAAGGGACTGTTTTAACAATGGGGGAAGTTACATTTAATTAAGTTGGATCAGGTGTTCTGTTTTAACAGGATAAAAGGTGTATGGTAGTAATTTTGTTTGATTCTGAGGAAGTCTTTGGATACAATCAGGCAACAGCGCTAAATCTGTGTGGAATTAATAAACAGTTTTATTGTGGTGCATTTGGATATTTGTGGTCTCATTTGTAACTTTGGACTGGATTATTGTTTTACGTTTATCTTGGTAGTTCTTAGTTTATAGCATTTATGCTGTCCCTGTCCCCTTTTCCATTTCCATGGCATTACTTAAAGTTCTGGTATGGTGAGATATAGATGAGAGTAGTGAAGTGGCAATTAGATGTGAGAAGGTTGAAATGTGTCAATGTACTGCAGTAGTATCATTGTTAAACATAATCTACAATTCATTTTGTGTTCTTTAAATTATCAAACATCTTTGTAAATTTGTTTACTAAATATTGCCTTCTGAATTTGTACTCCTCTTTGCAGCAAAAAATAAAGATTATGGTCTTCTTCTTTCGACTTCTCCCATTAGGGGTCACCACAGCAGATCATCTGTTTCCATTTCTTCCTGTCCTCTTCATCTTGCTCTGTCACACCAACCACCTGCATGTCCTCTCTCACCACATCCATAAACCTTATCTTAGGCCTTCCTCTTTTTCTGTTACCTGGTAGCTTCATCCTTAGCATCTTTTTCCCAATATACTCTGCATCCCTCCTCAGCACATGTCCAAACCAACATAATCTTGCCTCTCTGGCTTTGTCTCCAAACCTTCCAACCTGGGCTAACCATCTAATATACTTATTCCTAATCTTGTCCATCCTCGTCACACCCAGTGCAAATCTTAACATCTTCAACTCTGCCACGTCAAGCTCTGACTTCTGCCTTTTTGTCAGTGCCACTGTCTCCAACCCATATAACATAGCTGGTCTCACTACCCTCTTGTAGACCTTCCCTTTCACTCTTACTGGTACTTGTCTGTCACAAATTACTCCTGACACTCTTCTCCACCCACTTCATCCTGCCTGTATTCTCTTCTTCACCTCTCTTCTACACTCACCATTACTCTGAACTGTTGATTCCAAGTATTTAAACTCATACACCTTCGCCACCTCTACTCCCTGCATCTTCACAATTCTTCTATCCTCTCTCTCATTCACACATATATATTATGTCTTAGTCCTGCTGACCTTCATTCCTCTTCTCTCTAGAGCATATCTCCACCTTTCCAGAGTCTCCTCCACCTGTTCCCTACTCTCACTACAGATCACAATGTCATCTATTGGGGACTCCTGTCTGATCTCATCTGTCAACCTGTCCATCACCATTGCAAATAAGAAAGGGCTCAAAGCTGATCCTTGATGTAATCCCATCTCCTCCTTAAACGCATCCGTCACTCCCACCGCAGACCTCACCACTGTCACACTACCCTCGTACATATTCTGTACCACTCTTACATACTTCTCTGATACTCCCAACTTCCTCATACAATACCACAACTCCTCTCTAGGCACCCTGTCATACGCTTTCTCTAAGTCCACAGACACAATGCAACTCCTTCTGACCTTCTTTGTACTTCTCCATCAACACTCTCAGAGCAAACATAGTATCTGTAGTGCTCTTTCTTGGCATGAAACCATACTGCTGATCACATTTACAGTATAAGAGGAAAAATTGAAACATTTAATTTGGCTTGCCTTTTGTAGCACAAATAAGCCTGACATTGGCAAATGGCCCTCAGCACCGTGGACAGTAATAACTGCAAATAATGCACTTGAAAGATGACAAATCTGTGGCACAAAGTGTAAATTAAGTGAATTCAGTGAAATAAGGCACATGATGCATTGTCTGAATCCTGTTTAGAGATCACATTTCAGTTCTTCTCAATATGTATTTTTTTCTTATTAATCTGCATTTGAACTCTGCTTGACAGCAAGAAAACAGAGTTCACTGCCTAACGAATAAAGTGAAAATTTTCATTTAGGTTAAATTATGTAGTGCAAATGCACCTGGCAACTGTACACTTTGATCAATACCCTGGACAGTACTGAGTGATTAAATTCCACATCTCAGATAATTAAACTGTGGAAGAATGTGTAATACAAGTGAATTGAGACAAATAAGATAACTAATGCAGGGCTCAAATACAGTTTATTAATTTTACAGAGGGTGGTATGAATAACTTTTACAAAAATTTTTATTACTGTTTTGTTTTGTAAAACTCCAGTAGTCTCAGTATTCCTAATAACATTTGAGCTGCTGTCTGTCCACTTTCACACCATTTGTCATTAACTAGAAATCTGAAAATGCATTCGACAAATTTCATGCCTGATGTTGCTATGAGATGTGAGAACGATGAATGTGTCACTTGAATTACTTCTTGCTCTTGTCATTGCTGTATATAACCATTGATTGAATTCATTTTACTGTCAGCTTTATCCTCTCTCGCTCTCTCTCATACATATTTTAACTTCTAATCCATTTTGCATTTACTCTCCACTTGGGAGTGTGCAAACAAGGTTCACTACCTAAGGAAAACATGACAAATTTAGTTTAGGCAGCCTTATGTAGCACAAACAGGAGTGATGGTGATGTGTAGCCATCAGCATTCTGGATAGTACTCAGTGAAGAAAATAGACCTGTCAGATAACATTTTTTGTGGCACAAGGTGTAAACATGGAGAGGTTAAAAAAACAAAACAATGATGCTAGTTTAAAATCCAGTGAAGTGATAATTTTAAAGGGAGAGGAGAGTTCTGAGTAAATATTTATACCCATTTTGTGATATTGTGTTGCTGTCTGAAAATCAGCTATTCTCACTATTGCTAACAACACGTGAGCTGTTGTTTGCCCAATTTTATATTGTTTGCCAATACCTACTGTCCTGGTGTATACCTGAAATTAAAGTTCAGATATGTCAAAGACATGTCAGGAGGATGAATGTGCCTCTTGAATGCACTTCTGCTGTGGTCATTGCTACATATAACCATCAATTGAATTGATTTCACGTTCAACTTTATTCTCTCTGATATAATTATTTATAATGCCTACTGCATTAGCTCTCTGGTTGGCAGTGTGCAAACACAGTTCACTGCCTAAGGAAAAAAATTGAAACATTTAGTTTATTCAGCCTTATGTAGTGCAAACTTGCCTGGCAATAGTGTATTTTCATCATCACTCTGGACAGTCTTGGGTGGAAAAAAATAATCTGTCAATTACCTGTAGCACAAGGTTTAAGTGCAGTGGGTTAAGTTAAAGAACACAGGTGATTAAGAGTTCTACTCCAGCAACAGTTAATTTTTACAAAGAGTATCAGAATCCTACTTCTCACATTTTGATTAGAGATTTAAAAATAAAAAAAAATGATAATGTTGCGGATGTTTATTGCAATCAATGTGTCAGCAATACTAAACATTTTTATTTAGCATATATCATTAATGCTTTACATATAACCTTAAGATAATGGGCAGGATTCATGAAGGCTTGCACTGAGTGTAAGAGACGTGCAACACTCCATGCAAGCCTCGCGATCCAGGAACAGCCCTAAGCTCCGTGTAAGAGACCAGCTAAAACATCTCTTACACGGACTGGGCGTGGACATGCTAAAAACCTCACTTGCATCCAAAAGGTATGCAAATGAGGTATATTAGCGATCCACGAAGCAGAAACCAGTCCGTGTAAGAGACGTTTTAGCTGCAGAAATGTACTCTGTTGACAACTGAGTACGTTTCTGCAAATTCCACAACGGAGCCATGTCAGCTCCAAAAAAAGGTTGCATATGACTCAGGCAGCATGCCAATGGCCAAATATGTGGCCATTGGCAATATAACCCAATGCCAAAATAATAAAATTATAATTTTTTTTTTCGGCAATCGTCGATGTTTAAACCCAGAGCAGCCTCGCGCAAACGGGCTGTGCTGTATAAAAACATAAAAAAGAAGGTTATAAACCCACAAATGTGGGTTTCATGCAATACATGGAATGACAATGCAGGGACCAGCAGACCAAAAACAACATGGCCACCGTGTAGTGGTTGCTAAGGGGGGAAGCTGAGTCTAAGACATGTAACTAAGCATTAGTAGGCAATCTCATGTAAATGAGGGTACGGATACTGAATCTCACAGTCACATAGCAAATGAGCACAGTCTGAGTAGTGTAAGAGATACATAAGGGGGAGGAATAGAGTAGGAGATAGGTGACATCACAGGGGGGAATGGTAGAAAGAAATGCAGTTCATTGGAGGCCAGTGTAACATGACAGATGACAGGCACAGATCATGGAAAGAGGTGTGCCACTAGATAAGTCATGGAAAGTCAAGAAATGGAAGGTGTACACTGTTACTTACACCAAAGTTTCTTGCTGGGCATGCATGCGCACGTGTGCACGCCATGAAGCGTGAGTAGGACAGTGTGCGCACGTGTAAGGCAGTCTGAGCATGTGGGAGCGTGTTGGGAGATGTTTAACACTGTTTGCGTGGGTGTGCGCGCATGTAGGGCAGGCTGAGTATGTTGGAGGCTGTTGGCAGACGTGTAACAGTGTTTGCGCGGGTGTACGTGCGTTTTAACCCAAATAAGTAGATTCTGAACCGTGTAAGCACGTGTGCGTGTAAGCCACTGTGAGCGTGTTTCTGATAGTATGCACGTTGCTCCCCCCAGAGGAAACAGAGAGGAAAAAGGAAGCAACAGAATTAATAGGAAGCTAGCAGGGATAACTGCTGAAGCTAGCAGGTGAAAACAATTAGAAGCAGGCAATTACACAGGCAGAATAGTAGCCCAGCCCAGCACTTAAAACTCTGCAAACAGTAGTGCAGGATGTTTCCCTTAAGAGACACTGCAAGCCAGGAGTAAGTTAATAGAAGTGAAAACTGAAAAAGCTTCACTCAGAGCAGAAATGTTAGGGGCTGCCATAGCTGTCATAATGACACATAGGCGACTTGCTGAGGGTGGTGACAATGCAGATGGTGCCAGACAACCCACAGTGAGGAGACGGAGAAGAGTGTACAGGCCCAGGGTCACCTACCACGGGTTACATGAGCTGGAGATAGTAGAGCACTATAGAGTGGACAGAGAGCTCCTGCAGCAAATTGTTGATCTGTGCAGGCCACGCCTCACACACAGAACCAACAGAGGGGAACCCATCCCAGTGGAAACCAAGGTATGTGTTGGCCTAAGAATACTAGCAACAGGTACCTTCCAGAGACCAACTGGCGATATGATGGGGATATCACAGGCATCAGCCTCCAGGGTACTGCACCAGTTCCTGGATGCCATGTCAGCACATGTCGGTGATCATGTATATTTCCCTAATGCCCGTGAGGTATTGGCCAGCAATATGCGTCTCTTCCAGCAAATAGCGGAATACCCTGAGGTACTGAGTGCAATAGACTGCATGCACATACGCATCAAAGCACCAGCCGGTGAGTGGGGTAGGGCCTACATTAACCGCAAGGGCTTCCCCTCCATCAACTGCCAGGTCGTGTGTGATGCCCAGGGCATAATAATGAATGTGTGTGCTGGCTGCCTTGGGAGTTACCACGATTCCCACATCTGGCATCTGACGCAGCTGTACCAGACATTTGCCAATGGGACATCCCACATGGACACCTAGTGGGGGATGCAGGTTATGCACTGGAGCCGTGGCTGATGACATCCATCAGAAACGCACACACACCTGAACAGGAACGCCATAATGAGGCACACGTGCAAACACGTAATGTAATAGAGCGTGTGTTTGGGCTGCTCAAGTCACGGTTCCGGTGTCTGGACACATCTGGTGGAGCCTTGCAGTACACACCAACTACATGTACCCAAATTGTCATGGTATGTGCTATGCTACATAATATGATCTTGCGAAAACAGCTGCAGCAGGGCCAGTATAGGGCTGGGCCAAACAGCCCCCCACCATTGCCTAGGCCATCACAGGCAGAGCGTGACTCGGAGGAGGAACAACCTGAGCCTGCCCCAGTAGGCAGAAGGAGGCATGCCCAGTATGCCCTGGCCTTGGCAAAGAGGCAATGCATAGCACATACACTGGCTCAGTAGGAACCCTGGGAATGATACCCCCTCTGACTCACTCAAATAATAACATGGATGCCTAAAATGACATGACCTGCTCACAAACATGTACAGGGAAGTGTAATATGCGCATCCGACAGAGGCAGCCCTGCAGCACCACCTGAGGCATGAATGCTATGTGTTAAGTAATGTAACACCATGTACTATATGCACACCTGAGCACCCTGACTAACATCCACCCTCACCAAGCATGAAGCCACAAAATGACGATGGGATGATCAAGTGCAATAACTGGCTGAAGTAAAGCAGTTAGTCAAAGGGAAGCCAATGTGTTTCAGGCTGGAAAGACATGCGGAGCTTGACATGATGCACCACCTGCTAGGGGTGGCGTGCACCTATCATGCCATGCCCCATGGATACCGGCAAAGGCTGTCGGTACCCACAGCATGCCCTGAATAGGTAAGTCTCAAATCACAAACCCACCTTCATAGGTTCTACAAGAGATAGGAACCTAGATGTAATGCTACCCAATGACAGATGTATAAACAGCAAGATGTGTGCAGTGTAAACGCACACAGTATGGAGAATGTAGATACCAGTCCTGTAATAGCGAACTGGGTCAAGGCTCACATCAGCACCCTAACACTACCAGGTCACACCTCATACTGTGCTGTCACAAGCTACAAAAGGAGGGTGACTAGCAAGAAATGGCAAGGATAACCACACCCCCATGTTGGTACCACAACAAGAAGCAGCATGGATTAGCCATGGTCAAATACCAATGGCTAAAACCGCCTCCCAGTATATAGCCTGCTGCAGACTACTGTCCTAATAGCAGGAACTGCACCTGGCCTATGTCGGAATACATGAATATATCAAGCCCCCCAAACCACATTATATTGCTTGACTGAAAATACCCAGACATACACCGGTAGCATTGTACTAGCACCAACACAGTAGGAGAAAATTACCCAGATTCCATAAACCAAAATGCCCAGGAACAATGTACCACTCCCACAAGAGGGGTAAGCATACTGGATGTGATAATCAGCAACATGTGTACTGGATGGCAAGATGAGAAGTGTACCCCTCACTGGTAAGACCAGACCATAGAGTAATCTCACTGGATATACACATCCTGACCCCAGTCCCTGGCCAGAATACCACAGTGAAAAACATGTGTAAAGCATAGGTTGCAGCCCTCAAAACCAATGTTGAATCCACAAAAGGCCCTGTGCAAGTGCAGAATATGGGACACACCACAGAACATGTTATACAGGCATTCCATGAACACAGCCAGGAATGCTTGGAGTATGCAATCACAAATAACAACAACACACAATGCCATACACACAGGCATCTGGCATGCTGGACTCCAGCCATTACCAAACCATGCAAGAGAGTGAGGAAGCTACCACATGATAGAGCAAACATAAAAAGGGAAGTAATCACTGACCAGTAGTATGGCAACAACATATATCCACACATACAATCCACTAAGTCCAGCCACAACAAGTAAAATCTGTCAATCCAGAGGCAATGTGACACCAGTACCAAGTACACAGACAACCACAACACCCCTCAATAAATACAAATATATGTGATAGATGCATCCATGTATCCAAACCAGAGGTTGAGCTCCACCAACTCAGTACTGTCAAAACTAGTCAGGAGGAGAAGGTAACCACATACACCACAAACCCAGTCCCACATAGACCTACCACAACTGTAAACCAAACACATAAACACAGACAAATATTCCCGGAGGCCTTAATTACAAACACACCACACCAACAGAAGCCTCCAAAGTAGATCACAAGCAACCACAACCTTCAAACATAGCACATGCAATGAATAGTACGCAAAGCTGGTGTGCCAAACAGTCACAGGCCAGAAGGAAAAACAACATGCCTGATACAGTCGTATTAGGTGTCTGTATAGGCAGACACACTGCTGTCCCACTCACCAGACTGAACAAGGGAAAGGGTAGAGTAAGCTGCTTGTAGGCTGCCACAAAATGCCACATAACACAAGTACGCAGGTCACCCCAAAGCAAGCAGAAATATGATGCACTCAATGTCCATGCTGATGTGAATTACCTGAGATGTACCTCCCTGGTCAACATCAAAAGAGACATGGATGGTCCCTCTGAGTATGTACCCCAGGGCGGGATGACACTGGCTGTGTGCAGCATCCAACCCTCACCAAGAATGATGCCACAATACAAACACAGAATGCTCATGTTTAACAGCTGGCACAGTTACAGCTGTCAGTCCAAGAGGGTCTAATGTGTGTCTGCTTGAGATGTCAAGCATGACAAGCCATGCTGCTGTTCCAGGGATGGCTTTCAGCTGTTACCCGTGTGCATCTGGATACTGGATAAGGCCTTTGCCGCCTCCATAGAGCCGTATTGTAGGAAAGGCCAAAAAGACTACCCACCACCATAGAAAACATAAGTGGTAGGAAACATAAGGGTAATGCTGACCAATGCCAGATGTGTAAACTGCAATATGCATGCCCCTGAGGCACTTCCCATTATGAGAACATTGATGTTTGTGCAGTGACAGAAGCCTGCTGCAAGCCTAGTGATAGCACACCAGCACTACTAGGTTATACCACATATCATGTGTTATGGCCCCAACACCTGCACCAAAACATCAAAGGAGGGGGAGTATCCATATGCAGCACAGACACCCATATTGCCAGTAACTGACAATGCACAAAGCAGCGGACACCACCCATGTGCACATAACTGTAGTCAAAACTGCTGTACAGTCTGTAGCATGTGACAGACCACACTTTCACACACAAGAACTTCACCCAGACATCCGAAGACACTGGATAGTATGAATGTCCCACCAAATACCAGACAAGGTACACACAAATTACCACATAGGTGTCAAACCATTATGTATGCAAGGAGTAATCAGGGACCTAGGGACACAGGTCGACATTAATCTGTCATGTGACACCCACAATGCCAATGTGGCTATGAAGACTGTCGATACTGGGCACCGTATCATGAAAGGATTCACATCAACATCAACAGAGGTCACTGTGCCGCTGTACTGTTCCCTTATCAGACCCATAATCTAGTACAATGACTCATATGGGATGTACCGTACGTGACACCTGCAGCGGTTCGGAAGACCTCATAGTTACCCCACCAACAGGATAAAGGGTGTGAAATATATGTCATATGCTGCCTGGCTGTAGACACCTCAGCTGACTGCAGTCACACACTGCCTACACAGAGGCATTGTATGTCTGTTGTACAAGGCCATGTCCAACACAGGAGTAATGGACATGCTACACTACAAGAAATCAAAGCCATTGGAGCTGTGAGAGTCACAGATGTCAGCCTCAACACATAATGAAATAAGATGTGCTGGAGGGACAGATACATAACCCATAGGCTCCCCACACCCAGAAGCAGGATCCCAATCCATGGTAGGCAGAGCCCCTCACTGACACCCCTCAACAGGAATATTGCCAAGTGGATGGATGACCATACATGTATACTGGGGGTCCTCACTGTGTCACGACCAGACAGAGGCACAGTGAAGAACCTCATAAATGGCCATAATTGAACATAGCAAGGGGTGGCGAAAGACACACACACTCTGGCTAGGCTTACTAATGGCCTAGGGTGTATAGCCTAGTATGAACCCATGAACCTATGAAGATACAAAACGTACAGGACACTAAGGATAATCACAAGGCTTACCCAACTGATGGTAGGAACCATGTTGGGCATCCACAGATATGCAACAAATCACACAGATATTACAAACAACATACCAAACACACACACATATTGCTAACATACAACCTGTCAGGTGTAGTGCAAACACCCCCCCCCGAGTGCAAAATACCTATCCCAGCAGACTGATGGTCCCCTGACATTGCAGATGCTGAGGTAACAGCCATCATCTGCAAAGCAGAACACACAGCAGCAAAGGTATGTGATGGTGTCCTGTGCTGAGGCCAACATGGACTCCAAAAATAATGGAATGCCAAATCACACTACTGCCCAATGTCAGCCTTACCACAGGATATGTACCCAAAGAGCAGTGTACAACAACAGTGGTCCATCACAACAAAGGTGTTGCCTGAATGGGTACTCCAAACTACCACCCCAGGATCCTGACAAGCTTGTTCTGCACAGCTATGGAAAGGATCAGTATGTACCGCAGACAGAAGGCTATTGTGGACCTACTGATACTGGACCCTACACAGTGTGGCTGTTGTAACTGCAGAACCTGCCCTAAACATGTCTGACCCATTTGAAGCAGTCATTAAGGTCATTGATGAGGGCAATGTGGTCCACACAGCGTAGCTGGACCGTGCACATGCTTCTAGACAATACCGTACGAGTTCAGTATGGATATGTTCACCAGCTTAAATATATACCCCTATGTCAGTAGAGGGGTTGCAAACCAGACCAAGGACAGAACTGACATGGTCAGACATGCCGCATCCATGTCAGACTACAAAGCGGATATGAGTGGCATCCCACAAGGCCTGGTCTTGCCCCCCCCACACCCATTCTGTATATATGTCCCATAGGTATAGGCCAACATGGAAGGACTGTGACTGAGCATGTATGCAGAGGAGCACAAACAGCCCACCATATCCGACCCCCAGCTGACGCAAGCAACCCACAAAAGGGCCACCTACAAACAGACAACTGCAGCCATAGCCATGTCAGCAAGCTAATTGCAGAACTGTGTATAGACAACCACCGTGGATATACAGTAAGTGCCCACAAATTACCACACAGGTGTTAACCCATGAGGTACCTAACATGTAATGTGAGACCTGGGTACAAAAGGTGATAAATATCCTGCACTGGACAAACATGTGGCTGTAGTGTTCGCAGAAACATGTACCATATACCCACCCAAACATGAAGGTTGGCAGATGTAGATAAGGGGAACTCACTGTGGCTCTGCAGCCATCCTCCATCAGCGTCACAACTGACTACAATAGCCCCTGTGGGATATACCACAGCAGACACCTCCATCAACTGTAAAGTCCACAACAGTACCCCACCAGGGGTAGCAAAGAGCATGAACAGATGCCATGTGTTGCCTGAGTAAACAAACTGCAGCCCACACACCGCCATCCTTCCCAGCTACAGGAAAGCTGTGCCTGATGTATGAAGCCATGTCCAACCTGGAATGAATGAACATGTTGCACCTTGTACAATCTGAATGGCAGTGAGCTATGCACATGAGAGACCTGAACCCCAGCACTGACATACATAGGACAAGCTGTACAGAATGATCCATAACACAGAAGGCACCCCCACTCTTCAGTAAACTCCTGGTACAGGTCAGCCAGAGAGCCACATATCGACACCCCTCAAGAGGCATCCTGATGAGTGTATGGGAGATGGTAGGCTAACCCTAGGTATCACTGTTATGTCAGAGGTAGACGGAGGCACAGTATACTAACCATGACATATGTCATGGCAAACTCCCGTTACAATGTGTGTCGAAGGACAAACACACCCAGTGACTAGCATCAGAAATGGCCTAGGGAACATCGCTAGTGTTTACCAATGTCCACCCATGTTGTGGAATACACTAGCAATGTTGGACGAGCCTGGTGTAGGTAGTCCATATCTGAACATTTTGCAACATGGTCATATGTGCACAACTGGCCCCTACACAGTCTGTTGTGCTCACTATGAAGATGTTAAGCAGTCATAGGACTAAAGCCCAGGATACTGTCCACCACAGTGAAAGTACTGAACCAGTACACTATACGGTACTACAGTGTTAGGTCATTATGAAAGTATGTTGAGAACTGTCTGCAAAGTATCCCATGCAATCCCTGCAGGCACAGTATAATCCCTGTTGTGGCAGACACGAAGCAGTTGGCCAGTTAGTACACAACATGACACCCAACACACAACCATAAACGTGCGATATTGTTGAAGTTCACACGCACCCAAATATGTGGTGGACTTCAGAGTGCAACATATGGAAAGCTCACACTGGGCATGCTCGCACACTTTGATAAATGAGGCATATGTCAGACAACATGCCATGGAAAGGCTGAACTGGGCATGCTCACACACTTAGGCCATATCTCCGTTTAGCAGTTAGCCACACATATCTGGTATTTGTACGTGTCAGTCCAGGAACCAACCACAACACAGCAATCAGCCCATTGCACACAGTAAATGACCACAGAGACATAAGTGATATAGTGGATCGCCGTCATATGCAAACATCTTCCACAGTTACATAAGTTGGTCATAGGAACAGGGAATGCTATGGCAATAAAGACCTGCAAACAGTAGAACAGCACAACAAATATTGTGCATCCGACAATTGAACATATGGGTGTAGAGGTCAATACTAGGCTTCTTGCCCTAGGGAATGACAGCTCAGCCAGAGTGTGCTTGGCATCTGCATCCCCAGGATAGTAGGCTACTGTGCCACTGTAAAGTAGGTCACAGAAGGCAACATGTGAGGCTAGTGAGCTGTGCCTCTGTCAAGCAGGGGCACCGTGGAGGTCTCAGGGATTGAATGTGCTAAGTCACAGCCATGTTGTCGGTGTGTGCTGTGAGAGGGTTGCTGAGGGTCTCTGACAGTAGGTGTCCGTCAATAACAGACTGAGGGGAGCCCTATCTGCATTCTCTGGATGATTCCACTGTCAACACTGTGTTGTAATGAGTATGTGTGAATGAAGTGCCGTGCCAGAACTGTCCACAGATGTCCTCCCTCTGTGGGCTACAGCTCTGCAATGTATTAGGTCACTCTGTCTGTTGTACGGCACATATATGGCTGGTGTACAGCTGACAGGTGTCTTGTTGTGGAGCAGTCATGGGTATATGTGGGATAGCATGACCAATGCAAACTGTACACATGCTCAAAGAATGCAATTGTCAAGGATTATGCTGAGTGGCCAGTATAGTCCTCCAGCATGGGTCCTCTGAAGTCATCCACCCCAGTCTACACAAGTGTAGAGTCTGGTTGTGCTAAACACAGTTTGTGTGCAGTGACAACCTTGCCTCTGGGTGGAGATGGGATATGGATGTCCAGGGAAAGGTGGGTATGGTCAGATATCAACAATGGTGGTCTACCTCTGGTGTGGAACAGTGAGTACCCATGTTGCAGATGGACAGGTGCAATATGTATTCATCCATGTGGCTGTGGTGTGTGGTTCTGCCATAGCACATGGACCCACAAATTGTAGTGGCTGTAGGGTAAAGTGGTAGAGGCCTGAGTAGTTCTCACACACAATATGCCTGTACCTGATGTTATCAACTGGAATGGTGTATGTGAACACCTGCATATCCTGGCACTGTTCCCAGGGAAGCTAAGTGTGTGTCCTGGATGTGGGTGTGGTGTTCTGTACTGGTTGTGTTGTGTGTTACAGGTCCTGTGGTCCCAAAGCATGGTATAGAACATAACCTGCCAGTGCGATGTGCATATCTGACCCTGACGTAGGTGGCTGCAAATGCATATATATGCTATCCCCCACCTGACAGGTAGTACTACATCTACATACCTCTCTAGAAATAAAGATGTCAGCACCCTATAAATACTGCAGGTGCAGAGCAGATGCCCAGTAATTCGGATAGTGCGCTCTGCTAATGCGTCTCCCTCAAGTGTCATAATATAGTTAGGTAGGGGTTCAAATCCTGCAAATGCTCAGTGTGTGTGTGTAGGTGTGTGGGTGGGTGAGTGGGGTTTGTGTGTGTGAAAGGCTGTGAGAGGGAAATGTCCCTTTTGGCAACTGGGAAACACACTACAGGATGCACATTCCCCTTTCTAAACACTGATGATGTCAGCACCCTATAAGTACAGCAGGTGAAGAGAAACCACCCAGTAATGCGAATAGCGCGCTCCGCTAATGCATCCGTCTTGAGTGTCATAACATAATTAGGTAGTGGTTTGCATCCTGCAAATGGCAAGTGTGTGTGTTTGGATGAGAGGGGTAAGTGTGTATGCAATTATGTGTGAGGGAAATGTCCCTTTTGGCAACTGGGAGAACACACTACAGGATGCATACTCCCCTTTCTAAACACAGATGATGTCAGCACCCTATAAGTACAGCAGGAGAAGGCAAGCCTCCCAGTAATGCGAATAGCGCGCTCTGCTAATGCGTCCGTCTCGAGTGTCATAACATAATTAGGTAGTGGTTTGAACCTGCAAATGGCAAGTGTGTGTGTTTGGATGAGGGGGGTTAGTGTGTGTGCATTTTTGTGTGAGGTAAATGTCCCTTTTGGCAACTGGGAGAACACACTACAGGATGCACACTCCCCTTCCTAAACACAGATGATGTCAGCACCCTATAAGTACAGCAGGAGAAGGAAAGCCTCCCAGTAATGCGAACAGCGTGCTCTGCTAATGCATCCGTCTCAAGTGTCATAACATAGTTAGGTAGTGGTTTGAATCCTGCACATGGCAAGTGTGTGTGTTTGGATGAGGGGGGGTTAGTGTGTGTGCAATTTTGTGTGAGGTAAATGTCCCTTTTGGCAACTGGGAGAACACACTACAGGATGCACACTCCCCTTTCTAAACACAGGTGATGTCAGCACCCTATAAGTACAGCAGGAGAAGGAAAGCCTCCCAGTAATGTGAATAGCGTGCTCTGCTAATGCGTCCGTCTCGAGTGTCATAACATAGTTAGGTAGTAGTTTGAATCCTGCAAATGGCAAGTGTGTGTGTGTTTGGATGAGGGGGGTTAGTGTGTGTGCAATTTTGTGTGAGGGAAATGTCCCTTTTGGCAACTGGGAGAACACACTACAGGATGCACACTCCCCTTTCTAAACACAGATGATGTCAGCACCCTATAAGTACAGCAGGAGAAAAAAAGCCACCTAATAATGTGAATAGGGCGCTCCGCTAATGCGTCCGTCTCGAGTGTCATAACATAGTTAAGTAGTGGTTTGAATCCTGCAAATGGTAAGTGTGTGTGCTTGGATGAGGGGTGCAAGTTTGTGTGAGGGAAATGTCCCTTTCGGCAAATGGGAGAACACACTACAGGATGCACATTCCCCTTTCTAAACACAGATGATGTCAGCACCCTATAAGTACAGCAGAAGAAGGGAAGCTTCCCAGTAATGCGAATAGCGCACTCTGATAATGCGTCTTTCCCGAGTATCGTAATGTAGTTAGTTAGGAGTTTGAAACCTGCAAATGGCATTGTGTGTGTTTGGATGTGGGAAGTCTGTGTGTGTGCATTTCCGTATGAAAAACATGTTAGTTTTGGCAATCAGGAGATCACACTACCTGATGCACATTACCCTTTCAAAATACTGATGTTGTCAGCACCCTATAAGTACTGCCAGAGAAGAGGAACTACCTAGTAAACCGAATAGTGCGCTTTGCTAATGTGTCATTCTCACGTGTCATGACTTAGTTAGGTAGGGGAATGAATCCTGCAAAGGGCAAGTGTGCATGTGTGTGGGGGTAGTAGTGTGTGTAAATGCAAGTGTGAAAGAGCAGATCCTTTTGGCAAATACTACAATACACCAGATGCTGCATACTCCCCCAGTAAACACAGGGGATGTCACCACACTATCAGCACAGCCAAACAGGGCTAGTTGGCTAGTAATGCCAATAGTGCGCTCTGCTACTGTGTCTATTACCATTGTCAGAGTACAGATAGGTATGTTTTGGTAACCCACAACTGCCACGTGTGGTTGTGTCACACAGTATGACCTTGTGTGGGTCTTTGTACATAACAATGCATGCCATTGCCTAAACCAGCAATGGCATTGCACACATGATGTATGTGTGACACATACACATAAATACCTGTGACCTGCAGTAGTTACCATGTCTGACACATGCCTCGAGTGGATAAATGGTATTTGCAATGTATACCAATATGACACATGCACATAAATACCTGTGACCTGCAGTAGTTACCATGTCTGACACATGCCTCGAGTGGATAAATGGTATTTGCAATGTATACCAATATGACTGTGTCTTACTGTGCAGGGTCCGCACGTGGTATGTCTCTATGCAGTGTGGGTGTATATGGTGAAATACCTACAGCAGGGGATACACATCTGGTCTGGGCCATATAGTGTACATGTAGTCGATGTACAGGTGCTGCATGTTCTCACCTGTTGTGGTAGTGGTAACATGTCATTCCACTGCAATTCAGTGACCACATGCTGTGAACCCTTCAACTAGTGTGTTGTAGCTACAGTAATGCTCATGCACAATGTTTGGCTGGATGCAGTCCAGCCATATAAACACAGTTCTTGAGACTGTCATATTGCCAGTGTTGTTATGGAGGATAGGTGGTCTTCCTGTGTATGGGAGGGTTGTGTGTGCCAGGCTATGAACCAGATGGCAGTCCAACACACTGTTAGCTGCACATGATTAGGCCCTGATGCTTTGTGCTGTGCCAACAACCTGGAGGTGTGTGTATCTGTGGTACCTTGGGATACCACCCCCTGTCCATGTGTGTTACATGTGTAGGGGACGACAGGCATGGTATGGGGCATAACCTGTTAGTGATGGGTAACACCTGTGAGCCATAAATCATGAATCTGGTACTGCACAGACATTGCAGTTCACCGTGCTGAGGACAGTGTCTGGTGCATGCATCTTCCGGTGTACACTGCTGTTGTTGTGTAGCAGCACTGTTAGTGTCCTAACCTGTGTGATACCCACGGAGGTGGCTATGTATGTCCTGCAGCATAAGGCAGTATGTGTGTACCAAGGAGCTTTGCCATTATACATCGGGCCATGGGTGTCACGTGCAAGATGACCCTTGCACATCATTGTGGCTTCCCTAGCATGTAAGCACACGTTGACAGCCAGCGGATACCCTATGAATGACAGTGGAGACTGAGCATAATGTAGACATACAACACCCTTCCCACATATAGTGGTAGCATACCTGGTGAGGGTATGTTGGCAACCAAGATCAGGCTCATACTGGCCTGTGCCACATGCTGAGAGATCCATTCTATGTTCCCTATCATGTAGTCCAGGGAGGTATGTCTCAGGCAGCCATACTGGCATGGTCAATGAGTGAGTCATATGTGTCCATGCCTCTGACTGACCTGTATACATGTGTTCTGTGGTGGAACATAGTGCCCCTGAGGCATATCACTGTGACCTTCACCAGATACAGCCTGTTGAGCGGGACCCCAGTGCAGCACACAAGACAGGTACCTGACACGTCTGTAGCAGGTGTGTTGTGTAGCCCTACAGGCTGTAAGTGTGTGTCACAGGGGATGTGTGTGCCATGTGTGGCATGTGCTCTGTTCCGACGGAACATATGCCTGTGTGCCAGCTACGGAGGTGTGTGATGCTCAGGCAGGATGCTATTCTGAGTCCCCACGTATGCCCCAGTGTGTTCAGCATGCTGTCAGTGCGTGTCAATGTCTGACTTGTATTGTAGTCACTGTAATATATTTTATTTATTTATTTATTTATTTATCCTACATTTGTTGACTGGGATAGTCTGACTGGATGCATGTCCATTTCCAGGGGAGGCCCGGGGAGACAAGCTACGAGGGTAAGCAGATACAGCATTACATAATACCAGCATTACATATTACAAACAGATTATTTACAGAGATTACATAAGTAAGCAAGTTAAACATGTTCCACAGGTTAATGTTAGTCCTGAGCACAAGTCAGGATTAAATTAAATTACACAGTAAACTGGTTCACAGATTTTACACATTCGAGTTAGCCAGGCTTGATACATTGACATAGCCAGTTAAGTGACAAATGTTGTTTGAGTCTAGTGTTAAATTGACCTAAGGTGGAAAGTAGGGTAATATCAGCTGGAAGTGAGTTCCAGGATCTACTTACAGAGTTTGCAAAGAGAGAATCACCGGCTGTGTTATTAAATTGGCTAGTCTGAATTAGTAGTTTGTTAGAGGATCAAAGCGGTCTAGGACTGTTATAGGGGGTGATAATATTTGAAGTGCAGGATTATTGTCTGGATTATAAAGGATTTTATAGGCCATAATCAGTTGGCTATACTGTATTAGGCTGGGTATTGCAAGCCAGCCAAGCTGATTTAGATTAATGCAATGATGTGTCCTAAAAGGCAGCCCAGTGGCAAACCTGGCAATGTGGTTGTAGCAAATTGCATGTTTGTTAAGGACAGTCTTGTTCATATTCGAGAGTAGAGGGGATGCATACAGAAGGGTTGAAACAAGGTGTGAGCGAGCTATGGCACCTTTAGCTGGAGGGGCTAGGAAGGCTTTAATTCTGTAAAGTGACCCTAGTTTTCTATTGATGGCTTTGATAATTTGGTTAACATGTAGGTCACATTTGAGATTATTGTCTATGATGACACCTAATAGTTTAGTAGATGGGTCAGGGGAGATTATTGTGCCATCAGTTGATGTTATGGTAACGGAGAAAGCGGTAGACCTATGTGTTGGTGAAATAACAGCAGTTTAGTTTATTTGGGATTTAGGATCAGATGATGTTCAGAAAGCCAGTTTTCTATTGTATTAAAGGTGGTCTGGGTAGCTGACCATAACTCTACTGGAGATGTGGCTGAGCAGATCAGAGTAGAGTCTTCAGCATATTGGATACAGCTGACTTTTGGGATGACAGTATAAAGGTCGTTAATGAAGATGGAGAACAGCAAGAGCCCTAGTATAGAGCCTTGTGGTACTCTGAGGGTGTTAGGTAGAAGGTTAGAGAGTTTGTTCTGCCAGAGGCCAGCCTGCTGTCGACCATGCAGGTAGGATTGAAACCATTGGAAGGCTCCAGTATCTAGACAGAATGTTTGCAGGGTGTGGATTACAAGTTGGTGATCAACCATATCGTATGCCTTGGAAAGATCCAAACAGAGGGCTGAGGATATATAATTAGTGTTGCAAGTATGGTTTATGGTGTTAGTAAAGGCTAGGAGGCCTGAAGTAGTGCTGTGATGAGGACGGAAGCCATGCTGAGTGTCTGCCATAAAGCGATTTTGGATTAGGTGGTGCATGAATTGTCTATGACTAAAGTTTCCATAATCTTTGCAAGTGGAGAGAGTATAGCTATTGGCCTATAATTGGAGAATTCAGTAGAGCTGCCTCCTTTGTGAAGTGGGATTACATATGACATTTTCCATATGGTGAGAAATTTAGATTCTACCATGGTTCGTTTGATTACCTTTGAGACGGAGTAAGCAATAGCATCATCTGATTTTGATAGGTACTCGGCAGGGAGTTGATCAGCGGAAAGTGTAGTGGGTTTCACTGTTTCAATCAAGGTACGGAGAAGTGAAGTGGCGACTGGTTGGCAGCTGAACGCAAGTAGGTTTCTAGGGGTGCTACTTTCAGGACCAGGGGAGCTAGGAGGTAGATGGCTAGCTAGGGCCTGAAATGTCTCAGTAAAAAATTGGTCAAAACTATCAGGAACATCTTCAGGGGTATTATCAATAGTAGCAGCAGGGATTGGGGTTGACGTTTGTCCAGGATGTAGTATATATGACATGCCACCTGACAGGGTATGGCATTACTGGGTTCAGAGAGCCCAGTCCCCAGATTGGCTGTGTGGTGGCATCCCACACATGTGTTGTACGTTCCTGGCCAAGGGTGATGGCTGACTGCATACATGTGGCAGCTGTGACATTGACACATGACTCACATAAACCACAACTGGACCCTAGAGGTGACTCACAGGTTACCTTTGCACATGCTACCCTAGTAGTGTGATTGCCATGGTGAGTACCAGCACATAGGGCCAATGGGGAACAACATACTGAAGGTGTGTATGTGTGGGTGTACCGCTACTGTTTCATAGCACTGACATATATGACTGCACATGTGGGTAAATGCCAGGTAAGACATGTGCAATGTGTCACAGGCAACGTACATGCGTACAGGACAGACAGTGACGTTCTGTCATGTGGAAAGTTGACATACATATCGTACGCTATGCAGATGTCACTAGGAGTCTACAGAAGCACTGTAACTCTGCATTGCAGGTGTAAGCAGTGTTCCAGGGAACCCCAAGTGAACATGCATGCAAACAAAGCTACAGTAAACAGGGCTGGAAGTAGTGCATTGTACAACAAAGAAGGGGTAACAATAACAGTAAGTAACAATGCAAATATGTAGGCACTATCAACATGTACCCAGGAATACACAGCGCAGATGCCCATGGTAGAACTGATATTATGTCATAGTTATTTGTGATTTGGATTACATTGGTACTGCACACATATCTACATGCGTGAACATCCACATGGCATAGTTGTTGTGGGCAACTTGACACCATTACTGTACATGTCCACCATTGCATATCACTACTTGCGTTAGCTTTCCCCCTCTGCTACCCATGTATGCGGCTATCTGTTGACAACCTTACCACCGGCATGCAATTATGTGCAGCTGTTATACTTTGGTATGTACTATGGGTGCAGATAACAATTCAGGACATTCATACAGTTACTGCAGCAGGCATGCTGGGATAAACACAGAGTCATAGCAGCACATTGTACTGTTACCAACATGATACTACTAATACACTTCTATGTAGTCACCCTGTGCATCAGCAATGTGTTTACCTGTTCCCGCAATGATGTTGGAGATTGCAGGAGGTGGCACAGTGTCACCATATGCACAGGGTGTGGATTAGGTATGCCTGAGTCAGCCACTGATACCACCAATTGACATGTGTGTGTATGTGTGTTGGTGAGGGGCAGCAGTACAGGGTGGGGCAGTGTTGGTGCAGTGTGTGCGTGTATGTGGTCACCCTAGGTGTTAACATTTCACATGTGTGTATGCACGCACACAGTTCCACCTCATGGCTGCCATATACAGGGGTTTGTGGACAGCCACAGACTGCACCTGGCAGGTCATACAGATCAGTGTCTGTGTGCACGGACATGGTACCTGTGCCTGGCAGGGGTGCTACGGACCGTATCCAGTACTAAGCCAGACTGGGTACTGTCATCAGAAGTGGGAGTGTGTTGACTGGACACAGGTCCCTGTTGGGACTGTCCAGAGCCACGTGCACGTGGTCTCCTGGGGCGTTCCGATGACAGCACAGACCCAGCATTGCTGGGGCTGCTGCTGGCACTAAGGGAGCGTGAGCGAGCCTGTTGTCATCGACGCCGACTGCCAGCTGCTGCTGTTGCCGGCATACGGCCATGTCGATGCCTGGCTCATGGACATCTGGTTGTGGAACTGCTGTAATATGTCCCCACAATGTCTGTCTATGACATCGGTGAAGTTACGGATAGCATCTGCAATGTCACGCATACTGTCTGTCATGGCTGTGCGACATGCTCTCAGCTCCCTCAGACCCTGTCTGGTGTACCTTTCCATACGCGACTGTGCCTGCATGACAGTCCAAAATATAGCTGAGGTTGACAGACCTCTTTGGGCACGTCGGCCAGAGGCAGTATGCCCACGGATGCTCCCACGAGAACCCATGGGCAACTGTCTGTGTGGTACCATCGGAGGACCCTGCCCATGGCTGCTGTGTGGGGATGCATGTGCAACAGGTACCACATTACCCTGGTCTATGCCCACTGTATCCTGTCCATCACCTAGGGACAATGGTGACAAAGGATGTACTGGCAGGATGACTGTGCAATGATGGGGTTGACAGCTGTGTACTGTCAATTGGCTGACCAATGGCGGACCCTGACACACCTTCCTGTACCATTACACAAATATCATCATTACCAGTACCCGTGGCACAGGATTCAGGTTCCCTGCTGCAGGTCACCAGAGCAGCCCCAGAACCTGTGGGAGGAAGACAGGAAACACAGTTTACAGTCTCCAGACATTGTTACCAGTGATGCACTTCTACACACATGCACACATGCACACATGGACACATGCACACATGCACACATGGACACAGGCACACATGCACACATGGACACAGGCACACATGCAGACATGCACACATGGACACATGCACACAGGCACACATGCACACATGCACACATGCACACAGTCACACATGCACACATGCACACATGCAGACATGCACACGTGGACACATGCACACATGGACACATGCACACATGCACACATGCACACGTGGTCACATGCACACGTGGTCACATGCACACATGGGCACATGCACACATGCACACATGCACACGTGGTCACGTGTACACATGCACACATGCACACATGCACACATGCACATGTGGACACAGGCACACATGCACACATGCACATATGCACATGTGGACACAGGCACACATGCACACATGCACACGTTGACACAGGCACACCTGCACACATGCACACATGCACACCCCGCAGTATACACACAGAGCACTACTGAGTTACACTACTGTTACTAGCATTATCAGGACTATTATAGGTTATGTTAAACACACTCACCAGCATGGATGGCCTGCCTTGCTGTAACCCTGGAGGGACCTGCAGAAATGATGAGATTAATGTCAGTGGGCACAACTGTGCCATTGATATTGCATATGATACAGTGTACAGAACAGTCAAGTGTACATATGGCATATTACCTGCACGCTCCATGTCGTGCTGCTGTGTGGAACCAGCCTCCATCATAATGCAGGTGTACTGCTGTTGGTGTTCCGGGGCTGGAGCCACAACACTTAGGAGTAGTCCCTCCAGTCTGGTGAGGGGGGGATGTGTGGCCACCCCACCTCCTGTGGCAACCTGTTGCCTGTGGATATCTGATGCACGCTGACGGACACTTCGGATTAAATCACTGCAGTGATGTCGTACCTGCTCATATGTCCTGTTATGCGTGCCAATATCATTTACCCTACAGACAAGGTCTTGCCACAGTGCAGCCCTCTCCTACTGATTCTGACTGGTGCAGGAAAACAGGATGTCATACTCCCGCACCAGGCTCTGGTGGATCTCCTCGTCTTCCGCTACAGAGTAGGTGGGGTTACGCTGACACGCCATCTCCCTGGAAGAGAACACAAACAGGATATCAGCAGACCATGTCAGCAAAATATGGCACACATACTATACATGATACTCATGTGTAGTGATATACTACTACTCCCATATGTTGCATGTGTGTGTGTCGTGGTGGATACACAGGTACATGGCCAGATATCAGTGCTCAGCCAACACCTGTGCAACAATACCTGCCACATTCCACACAACATATAGCATGCCCCATCGGTCCGCACACACTGACAGGTGCAATGCACAACCTCACTCTGGGGGTTCATCCCAAGGAACTGTATGTGGGATGCCGTCCACTACTGTGATGTGGACAGAAGTTACTTGGCCTGGATATACATATCCCACCACCACCACCAGCACAGTAGACTACTTTGATATGTATGTGATTAGACAGTTATTCACTTGCTGGGACTGAGATGGTATCCATGCAGCACACTGGGCCAGTGGAAGCCACAAGCCACACTGCTGACCCATTTGCAAATGCTTACCATGGACATGCCACAGATTGCATGGAACTTGCACACACATTTCTAACCCAGACCCTATGCACAAAGGTTAGGCATCCTGTTTGGTGGACCCCAGACAGAGGCAGATTGTATAACAATAGCAGGAGGCTACTGCAGGACAGAGCACATTCACATTAAGGGAAGGCATCTGTGGTCAGCACTGGTACTACGCTACGGTCCATCATAACAATGGCCACGGCCTACTCAGGGAGGGAAATGGCCACAAACACTATGGATGACCACAAGGCCTTCTTCAGTTATGTTACACATATGGACCACATGCCTCAGATATGCTCTGTGTTAATACACACCTACTTAACATTCACCAAACACACGGATATTGGCAACAGTCTTGCAGACATGTTCGGTGCACATATCCCAACTCCTTCTCCTCCACCAGTTGAAATATTTTCACAGCTGTATGTAACCTCCCTATCATCTCACATGTCCAGGTGAGGGCCGCCCTCAGCAGAGCAGAACACACAGTATCACTGTGACCTCATGGTATCCCTGGATGTGTGCTACCTGCACTCCGGGAGGACATACAACCGCATATAACACTGATAATTTATCTTGGCCGTACTACAGGATATGTAGCTGGACAGTGGCATACAGTGACAGTGGTCCCACACCACTAAGGAGGCACCTCAACTGACCCTGGGAACTACCACATCATATGCATAACCGGCCTGGTCTGCTAAGCTATGGAATTATGCAGTATGGGATGCATATGCAGTGATATCGGGTACCTGCAGACACTTGTTCCCAGCCAGTGTGCCTTTGTGATGGGCTGATCCTGCCTTTTGAACCTGGCTGACCTTTCAAAGCAGTCACTACAGCCATTGCTGGGGGCAACACACAGACAACTGCTGCCAGGATCATGGCCTAAGACTGATTGACAGGTAATGTATGGTCATCCCCTTTTGGTGGAACTACGTACACACAACATATCACATGGACATACCTATAGATACAGACCTATGACACATTTGGAGGGTTCACAGTATGCACACTATTAACCTGCTACTTTGCATTACCTGTGTTTGTCGCAGCTGGTTGTGTTACCACTGCTTCTGCTTGCTGCTGCTACTGTCACTGCTGACAGCTTCGGGTGACAGAGTCACAGTGTATAATATATATATATTTTTTTTGTTCTCTCTCTCTCTCTCTCTCTCACTTTTCTCTCTCCCTCTGTCTGCTTCCAGACAGTGCAATGAATGTATTGCATGTGTGGAGTGTTAGTACTGGATGCTTTTGTAGGTATCTGCATAGGTTCATGTGATGGCCTCTGCACCAATTGTAAGCCAGCATTTGCTAATTACATACAGCCAGTTGTGTACTGATTGCAGTTCTCACTGTGATTTCAGGTCAGTGCTATAAAAGGGTATGTGGGATAGGCGTTGCCCTTTCAGATTGTAAGGGCGTGGACCATGCTGGTATGCTGTGGACAGTGTTCTGTGAGCGTAAAGGTTAGTATCTCACTCATGATTCAGGCTGTGTTGTAGATTCACATTTCTCCATTCCTCTCTCATGTTCCCTGTAGTAAGTGTGTATGCACAATGACTCCTACAACTATATATAGATATATATTTATATATATATATATATATATATATATGTACATATACATACATTTATATATGTACTTTAACTGACATTATTATCTACAAGCTACCAACTAGCATGGCTATTTGTGTTCACACAGTACTATTGTGGGAATCCAGTAGTTTTGACAGTAATTCTACATGACATGCTTTGGGTACTACACATCCTATATTCCCTTTACATTCATCCCTACTATTACATGTTATATTTATTTTAGCACAATGTTCTTGTATAAGAGTCATGGCTTAGTGGTAGGTCATACAGACTAGTGTTTCCAAGGTCCTGGGTTCGGGACTGACAGTGGGATTTTATTTTGTTTTTGAACTGAGTACAGGACCTGTCAATCAAAGTGACTAAGGCACTTTTAAGCAGTTGTAACCGGGTTAGCGCTGGTTTGCGCGGAGCTCACGCATGCGCACTGGCGGTTAGCTCCATGCACACAAGCGCACACCCGCTTACAACCGCTTAACAGTGCTTACTCTGGCGCACACCCGCACTATTTTCTTTGAAAGAAAAGAAAATGGGGAGACAGGAAAGTGGTGAAAAAGGGGTCACAAAGAGGGTAAGACAGTAGGGAAACAAGCTTGGGATTTGCAGGAGGGATGTAGGTAAGGCCCATAGCTGCCCATTTCTTCATCAGCAACAGCTGTGCATATGTATGTAATTTGGTGTGACATTTGAAACCTTCCACCCCTGAGAGAGGTGTCAGGACAACAATAATACTTGTTGTACAGCCAATTGTAATTGATAGATTCCATGTCCAGCAGACATGTGTGCGGAATGGGCAGCTATGTATGGGGCATAATTTTTTTGTGGGTACAGAGTGCCCTTTTTTTTCAGGTGAGAGTGGTATGTCAGGTGAAGGAAGTCGGTACAGCTGGGGAGGTAGGTTGGGTAGGTAAACAGACAAGACAAACAAGACACATACAGGGGCGGTGTATGACACGTGTGGGGGGTTACACAATTGACGGGGATGGAGGTTTGGATATCCAGAGCCCATGAGCCAACAGATGGCAACAGTGGAACTGATATCCCCACCCATAGGCAGTTGCCACTGTTCCTTCACTGCCCAGGATGGGGCTGTGCTGGGGGCTGTGTAGGCCGGGCAACAGGCATGCCCGTTAGTTGTGCCACCCATGCCTCAAGCTGGAGTAGGGGCTCGAGAACAGAGTCCCGAATCTCCCTACGCACCACAGTCCGGACGCTACGGAGGGTGAGTGGTGGTTCTCCTCCAGCCACACTTGCAGAGGGGGGGCGAGCCCCATCCCCTGCAGCACTTCCACACGCAGGTGGCACAGGGCCACCGGAAGAGGGTCCGGACTCGGCACTAGTGCCAGGTGCACTCGCCAGCTGAGGTGGGAGAGGTTGTTCCTCTGGAACCCGCCTTCCCTGTCGTCCTATGCTTTGCATTATGTCATGACAGTTTGGGTTAGTGACATATAATACCATTCACAATTAGTTGTAACAGCATGCATTAGTATTCCCATTAACCAAACACCCAGATATTCACACCATTGAACAGCGTGCATAACACATGCATAATTTGAACAGAAATACACAGTCCAACAACATGCAGGGTTAATTGATGGCAACAGGCCATCAGGTTTGGATGTATGAACAGGGCAGATGCATCAACGGACATGTAAATATATATGACCCAACAGGACAAACATCCAGGGGTGTTAATTGTGATTGCACATACCATTTTCATGTGGAATGGGTTATATGTGGTTATAGGGTGGGGTGAAGAAAATAATATTAACACCTTCAAATACCAATACATATGCTGTACATTTCTAATAGCTACAGATATATACACACTACTGTTCTAACTACAGTTTCCTATTTGATAACTATTTCAACTTGGTGATAGGACTGTTACTGCAACATCAATATACATTTTATTGTTCTTCATACACATTCATTCCTAGCTTTGTTCAGCTACATCATCCTGCTACATTTGCTTTATATAGCTGTAGACAAGTGTGGATGTTTGGTATATCAGACAATCATCCAATATGCATATTGCAGACTGAGAGCAACATATCCAGATTTTGGGATACACATTCCAGATGCAGCAACACTTTGAACAGATTTCGCTGTTTGGTTTTGATTCTCACATGCATTTCATTCTGTCTTGACTGCAGTATACTTTATTCAGGGGTTATTACTACTTTATTGCTGGATTCATGACACTTTCTCACACTCTCTCACTTGCTTTCATTTTACTATTCAGGATGGTACTTACTTCTAGGCTTTATTGACATGTTTTACCTGTAGTTATTACAATCCTTTCCAGCAGTCTCACTTCTGCCATGTTTCAGTATTTCAACAGGGATATATTTCACACGTGATTTCATCATCTTCTGCAGCTATACTTTTCAGCCTGCTGCAGGTTGTGTACTATTTTCTTACAGGTGGGGCATTTTTATTTCAGAATTTATGTCAGACAGTTTCATTTTTCGGTTTAACTTACAGGCTGAAACACAGTTTTGTAATCAAGCAATACTTGCAGACACTTTCACACTGTTAAACAAAAAGCAAAACAACTATACAGGTAAAACCCAGTATATAAAAAGAGAAGTATATGAGAGAAAACACTATACCGGGTACCACACAATAACATCTTTATTTAAACAAAGTAAAAAGGAGAGGTGAGCGCTTTCGCAACCTTCGTTGCTTCATCAGACAAAGAATTAACTGTTCAACTGCTTGTTTTATATCACTCAGTCAAAAAATTTTTTCCAATTAGTGACATCATACAACTTTTGAAAATTTAAAGGCATATATGACAAGAATATTGTAAAATACGCATATGAATATAAAATATATATACAAAAATGTAAAATATGTTCATATTTATGCATATCTAATTTAAAACAGTTAAATAATCTCATTAAAAATGCATATATATAAAAAATGCATATAAATAAAAATGCATAGTATATTCATATTTATGCATATCTAATTTAAAACAATTAAATAATCTCATAAAAATGCATATATATATAATACATATATAAAAAGAATGCATAATACAAAATATATAATAAAAGAAATATATGTATATATATATATATTTTATTTTATGCAAAAAATCAATTGTGTTGAAGGCGTCTAGCTTTAAGAAATGGAACCAGTGATGTACAACCATTTAAGCCTGGATATCTATCAGCATTGAGCTTGATAATCCATCTTTGTTCTCGGCTCTCTGTGAAATTTTCTATATCTCCTCCCCTCACATTTCTATGTATATGTTGTAAAGCAAAGAACTTGAAAAAGTGTGAAGGGTCAGTGTTTAAAACATGTTGAGCAAGCGCACTAGTAGTTTTGTTATTTCTGATGTCTCTTATGTGTTCCAATATTCTATCCTTTAAGTTTCTATTTGTTTTTCCTATATAGAAGGCATACATATTTGGCAGAAACAAAAATAAATAACATCTGCGGTTTTACAGTCTGCATATGAATGAGAGTATAGTGTAAAATTTCTAACAGGATAAATATATGGTGTAGTACTATGAATATGTGTACAAGCAGTACAAGACCTACAAGGAAAAGTACCTTTGCGTCTGGAATTATGAGTAGTTTTTTTGACGTCTTTATTACACAATTGTTGTTTTAATGTTAGATTATTTCTGAAACTGAAACTAGGTGCATTACCAATGAAAGAATGTAAACAAGGAATCTCATGTAAAATGTGCCAATGTTGTTTAATAATTTTAGTATACTGATTAACATTACTAGCATACTGAAAAAATGCTCTAGTGCTATTATTTTGTGTATTATTTCTCAAATTACTGCTATCTGACGTAATAGAATTAGAAGATTGAAAGTACGCTTTACATTTAGAGTCCCTGAGTGTGCAAGCATCAGAAATAGTTCTATCAATTTCATCCATATGATATCCTCTTCTTAAAAAATCAGTTTTCAATTTATTCAAAGCTAGTACTGCATCATTATCATTGTTGTGTAATCTTAATGTTCTGTATACCTGCCCCTTGAGCACATTTCTTGGAATGTGTCTAGGATGCATACTGGTTTTGTGAAGGTATGTATTTTTCTTCGTGGGTTTGTGAAAAATTTTGCTGGTAAAACCTGTCAACTCTGATTTGATTATATGTACATCTAAGAAATCAATCTCAGATGTAGAAAATTTGTATGTGAATCTCAGAAAATCAGTAGTTGTATGCAAATAGTTAATAAATAATATAAGCTCAGATATATTGCCTTTCCATAATAAAAAACATCATCCACAAAACGTGTATACCATAAAAGCTGACTAATAAATGGATTCTTATCAGAAAAGACATGTGTTTGTTCCCAGAATGTAAGAGATAGATTAGCATAACTATTTGCACATGGTGTGCCCATGGCAACGCCGATCTGTTGCAAAAGAATTGTTCTTCAAAATATACAACATTATTTTACAGAATAATCTATAACAAACTGCATATAAGTTGTACTTTTTCATTGGTGAAGCAATTATTTCTTGTAAGAAAATTTCTAATCATATTAATGCCCCATCTATTTGGGATACTTGTAAACAATGACTCTATATCCATAGTAACAAGAGCAAAGTCATTAATATCTGATAAACTTTCAATTCTAGTATGTAATTTCTCTAGAAACATTTTGGTGTCTCTTAAAATATTTTCACATTTGTCTAAGAGCACATGCAGTGTACTTTCAACATAAACAGACAGTGGTTCTGTACACCAACCAGTGCCTGAGACTATGGGACACATTGGTGGCAGACGTCTGTCTTTATGAACCTTTGGTAAACCATAAATCTTAGGAATAGTTGGATTCAAGACATTAAAGTATTTAAACAGTGGTTCATCTATTAAATCAGTAATTAATAAGTCAAAAATCAAAAAAGACACTTTATCAATGATGTCATTCACTGTAACTTTTGAGATTCCTCTGTATGTATCATTATTAAGCAGTAACTTATACATTTGTTGTACATACAATTGCTTATCTAAAATAACAATACCTCCACCTTTATCTGCCTGTTTAATAACGACAGAATTCAAGTTCTTTAGTTCATTCAGTGCTCTATATTCACTTGTATTTAGATTTCCATAGTAATAGTCACTCAAATTATCATCATATATCTGCCTAAAAGATGTTTCACATATATCAAGGAATCTTTGTATACTCGGGAGTATAAGGAATGAAAGTGCTAGGCTGTTTAAACACATTCATATTATTTGTAACATTGTTTGGGAACAAAACTTTTAGAGACAAATTCCTGCCTAATAATTTAAGGTCTTTAATCATTTCTGTAAGATTAGCCTTTCTAGCAGGTATAAATGAAAGGCCCTTATTTAAAACATTCAACTGTTCCGGTGTTAAAATAATAGAGGAAAGGTTCAAAATCAAACCTGTAGTTAAGTCCGTCTCCTCTTCGGAGAATGTACTGCTCCTTCCAGTGAACCCAGTTGCAGTGACTGTCCTTTGTGTACATATTGTTTAATTCGATTCTTGTAAGGTAGTGGTGCTCTCAAAGTGAAGTCGCCTTGTTTGCTGGCATCTAAAAAAATACTTTCTGTGTTTTCAGTCACTTGTATGTTTGAAGTTCCTTCCTTTCTTAGAGTCGATGAAGTATGACTTGTAGATGGTAAAACTGCATATGTTTTCTTTGGAATAGCTCCTAATTTACTGTTTTTATCTTTTAAATTACTGTTTTGTTGGTCAGAGGACTCAGAAACAGGGAGAGTTAAGCTGGTGTTCTTCTCCTCTTGCATACAAGCTGTTTCAGTTGTCAGAAAACAGGGAGTGCCTTGTGTAACTGCAGCATAGGTGGAATCTGAATTTAAAGGTGTAGTATGCACATTCCTTGCCTTGTCAGAAACAGTTTGATGTCTAAAGTTATTTTCTTTGGGCCATGAGAAGACATTATTTAAAGCAAAATCTTTTTTGTCTCTGTTAAGTTTTGATAGTTTAATGTTTTGCAGCTTCCTTTCATATGACATGATGTTATCCTGAAGTTCATTCATTTTTAGAAAAACTGTATCTTGTACAAAGTTCTTATTAATAATTGATTCTGTGGCAATGATTTCAGCTTTAAGTTCATTCTCAATGGGTAGAAAAAAGTCAATTAAGAGATCCATATATTTTGTACTGAATTGTAAATTCAATTCTTGCCATTTTCTCAAAAGAATAGGAAAAGACTCACCATATGTAGCCATATTCTGTATTCTTAGACCACGTGGAATAATTTTGGAGTCTAGTGATGCTTGCAGATGTAACCGTTGCCATTGGAGTCTTTTGTATTTGTACATCAGATTCTCAAGTTTTTTATATTGGTTAAAGAATTCTGATAGATCTTGGTGTTTCTATTATCTTGTATATTTTCACTGAAAGACGCTGTAAGTAGTGGATTATTTGGAATATCCAGTATTCTAAGAAATCTTTGATGGTGACCATCATTCGATGAGTTGGTTTCTAAGTTCTCCATAGACGCGTGTGTCCTTTTGCCGAATAAAAATAAACTAATAAACAAAAAGCAAAATGGCTATACAGGTAAAACCCAGTATATAAAAAGAGAAGTATATGAGAGAAAACACTATACCGGGTACCACACAATAACGTCTTTATTTAAACAAAGTAAAAAGGAGATGTGAGCGCTTTCGCAACATTCGTTGCTTCATCAGACAAAGAATTAACTGTTCACTGCTTGTTTTATATCACTCTCAGTCAAACTTTTTTTTCCAATTAGTGACATCATACAACTTTTGAAAATTTAAAGGCATATATGACAAGAATATTGTAAAATACGCATATGAATATAAAATATATATACACAAATGTAAAATATGTTCATATTTATGCATATCTAATTTAAAACAGTTAAATAATCTCATTAAAAATGCATATATATAAAAAATGCATATAAATAAAAATGCATAGTATATTCATATTTATGCATAATCTAATTTAAAATGATTAAATAATCTCATAAAAATGCATATATATAATACATATATAAAAAGAATGCATAATACAAAATATATATTAATAAAAGAAATATATGTATACATATTTTTTTATTTTATGCAAAAAATCAATTGTGTTGAAGGCGTCTAGCTTTAAGAAATGGAACCAGTGATGTACAACCATTTAAGCCTGGATATCTATCAGCATTGAGCTTGATAATCCATCTTTGTTCTCGGCTCTCTGTGAAATTTTCTATATCTCCTCCCCTCACATTTCTATGTATATGTTGTAAAGCAAAGAACTTGAAAGAGTGTGAAGGGTCAGTGTTTAAAACATGTTGAGCAAGCGCACTAGTAGTTTTGTTATTTCTGATGTCTCTTATGTGTTCCAATATTCTATCCTTTAAGTTTCTATTTGTTTTTCCTATATAGAAGGCATGACATATTTGGCAGAAACAAAAATAAATAACATCTGTGGTTTTACAGTCTGCATATGAATGAGAGTATAGTGTAAAATTTCTAACAGGATGAATATATGGTGTAGTACTATGAATATGTGTACAAGCAGTACAAGACCTACAAGGAAAAGTACCTTTGCGTCTGGAATTATAAGTAGTTTTTTTGACGTCTTTATTACACAATTGTTTTAATGTTAGATTATTTCTGAAACTGAAACTAGGTGCATTACCAATGAAAGAATGTAAACAAGGAATCTCATGTAAAATGTGCCAATGTTGTTTAATAATATTAGTATACTAATTAACATTACTAGCATACTGAAAAACCGCTCTAATGCTATTATTTTGTGTATTATTTCTCAAATTACTGCTATCTGACGTAATAGAATTAGAAGATTGAAAGTACGCTTTACATTTAGAGTCCCTGAGTGTCCAAGCATCAGAAATAGTTCTATTTCATCCATATGATATCCTCTTCTTAAAAAAATCAGTTTTCATATTATTCAAAGCTAGTACTGCATCATTATCATTGTTGTGTAATCTTAATGTTCTGTATACCTGCCCCTTGAGCACATTTCTTGGAATGTGTCTAGGATGCATACTGGTTTTGTGAAGGTATGTATTTTTCCTCGTGGGTTTGTGAAAAATTATGCTGGTAAAACCTGTCAACTCTGATTTGATTATATGTACATCTAAGAAATCAATCTCAGATGTAGAAAATTTTGACTGAGAGTGATATAAAACAAGCAGTTGAACAGTTAATTCTTTGTCTGATGAAGCAACGAAGGTTGCGAAAGCGCTCACCTCTCCTTTTTACTTTGTTTAAATAAAGACGTTATTGTGTGGTACCCGGTATAGTGTTTTCTCTCATATACTTCTCTTTTTATATACTGGGTTTTACCTGTATAGCCGTTTTGCTTTTCATTTATTAGTTTATTTTTATTCGGCAATAGGACACATGCGTCTATGGAGAACTTAGAAACCAACTCATCGAATGACGGTCACCATCAAAGATTTCTTAGAATACTGGATATTCCAAATAATCCACTACTTACAGCGTCTTTCAGTGAAAATATACAAGATAATAGAAACAGCCAAGATCTGTCAGAATTCTTTAACCAATATAAAAAACTTGAGAATCTGATGCACCAATACAAAAGACTCCAATGGCAATGGTTACATCTGCAAGCATCACTAGAATCCAAAATTTTTCCACGTGGTCTAAGAATACTTAATATGCCTACATATGGTGAGTCTTTTCCTATTCTTTTGAGAAAATGGCAAGAATTGAATTTACAATTCAGTACAAAATATATGGATCTCTTAATTGACTTTTTTCTACCCATTGAGAATGAACTTAAAGCTGAAATCATTGCCACAGAATCAATTATTAATAAGAACTTTGTACAAGATACAGTTTTTCTAAAAATGAATGAACTTCAGGATAACATCATGTCATATGAAAGGAAGCTGCAAAATATTAAACTATCAAAACTTAACAGAGACAAAAAAGATTTTGCTTTAAATAATGTCTTCTCATGGCCCAAAGAAAATAACTTTAGACATCAAACTGTTTCTGACAAGGCAAGGAATGTGCATACCACACCTTTAAATTCAGATTCCACCTATGCTGCAGTTACACAAGGCACTCCCTGTTTTCTGACAACTGAAACAGCTTGTATGCAAGAGGAGAAGAACACCAGTTTAACTCTCCCTGTTTCTGAGTCCTCTGACCAACAAAACAGTAATTTAAAAGATAAAAACAGTAAATTAGGAGCTATTCCAAAGAAAACATATGCATTTTTACCATCTACAAGTCATACTTCATCGACTCTAAGAAAGGAAGGAACTTCAAACATACAAGTGACTGAAAACACAGAAAGTATTTTTTTAGATGCCAGCAAACAAGGCGACTTCACTTTGAGAGCACCACTATCTTACAAGAATCGAATGAAACAATATGTACACAAAGGACAGTCACTGCAACTGGGTTCACTGGAAGGAGCAGTACATTCTCCGAAGAGGAGACGGACTTAACTACAGGTTTGATTTTGAACCTTTCCTCTATTATTTTAACACCGGAACAGTTGAATGTTTTAAATAAGGGCCTTTCATTTATACCTGCTAGAAAGGCTAATCTTACAGAAATGATTAAAGACCTTAAATTATTAGGCAGGAATTTGTCTCTAAAAGTTTTGTTCCCAAACAATGTTACAAATAATATGAATGTGTTTAAACAGCCTAGCACTTTCATTCCTTATACTCCCCCGAGTATACAAAGATTCCTTGATATATGTGAAACATCTTTTAGGCAGATATATGATGATAATTTGATTGACTATTACTATGGAAATCTAAATACAAGTGAATATAGAGCACTGAATGAACTAAAGAACTTGAATGCTGTTGTTATTAAACAGGCAGATAAAGGTGGAGGTATTGTTATTTTAGATAAGCAATTGCATGTACAACAAATGTATAAGTTACTGCTTAATAATGATACATACAGAGGAATCTCAAAAGTTACAGTGAATGCCATCATTGATAAAGTGTCTTTTTTGATTTTTGACTTATTAATTACTGATTTAATAGATGAACCACTGTTTAAATACTTTAATGTCTTGAATCCAACTATTCCTAAGATTTATGGTTTACCAAAGGTTCATAAAGACAGAAGTCTGCCACCAATGCGTCCCATAGTCTCAGGCTCTGGTTGGTGTACAGAACCACTGTCTATTTATGTTGAAAGTACACTGCATGTGCTCTTAGACAAATGTGAAAATATTTTAAGAGACACCAAAATGTTTCTAGAGAAATTATATACTAGAATTGAAAGTTTATCAGATATTAATGACTTTGCTCTTGTTACTATGGATATAGAGTCATTGTTTACAAGTATCCCGAATACATGGGGCATTAATATAATTAGAAATTTTCTTACAAGTAATAATTGCTTCACCAATGAAAAAGTACAACTTATATGCAGTTTGTTAGAGATTATTCTGGAAAATAATGTTGTATATTTTGAAGAACAATTCTTTCTGCAACAGATCAGCGTTGCCATGGGCACACCATGTGCAAATAGTTATGCTAATCTATCTCTTACATTCTGGGAACAAACACATGTCTTTTCTGATAAGAATCCATTTATTAGTCAGCTTTTATGGTATACACGTTTTGTGGATGATGTTTTTTATTATGGAAAGGCAATATATCTGAGCTTATATTATTTATTAACTATTTGCATACAACTACTGATTTTCTGAGATTCACATACAAATTTTCTACATCTGAGATTGATTTCTTAGATGTACATATAATCAAATCAGAGTTGACAGGTTTTACCAGCAAAATTTTTCACAAACCCACGAAGAAAAATACATACCTTCACAAAACCAGTATGCATCCTAGACACATTCCAAGAAATGTGCTCAAGGGGCAGGTATACAGAACATTAAGATTACACAACAATGATAATGATGCAGTACTAGCTTTGAATAAATTGAAAACTGATTTTTTAAGAAGAGGATATCATATGGATGAAATAGAACTATTTCTGATGCTTGGACACTCAGGGACTCTAAATGTAAAGCATACTTTCAATCTTCTAATTCTATTACGTCAGATAGCAGTAATTTGAGAAATAATACACAAAATAATAGCATTAGAGCGGTTTTTCAGTATGCTAGTAATGTTAATCAGTATACTAATATTATTAAACAACATTGGCACATTTTACATGAGATTCCTTGTTTACATTCTTTCATTGGTAATGCACCTAGTTTCAGTTTCAGAAATAATCTAACATTAAAACAACAATTGTGTAATAAAGACGTCAAAAAAACTACTTATAATTCCAGACGCAAAGGTACTTTTCCTTGTAGGTCTTGTACTGCTTGTACACATATTCATAGTAATACACCATATATTCATCCTGTTAGAAATTTTACACTATACTCTCATTCATATGCAGACTGTAAAACCACAGATGTTATTTATTTTTGTTACTGCCAAATATGTCATGCCTTCTATATAGGAAAAACAAATAGAAACTTAAAGGATAGAATATTGGAACACAAAAGAGACATCAGAAATAACAAAACTACCAGTGCGCTTGCTCAACATGTTTTAAACACTGACCCTTCACACTCTTTCAAGTTCTTTGCTTTACAACATATACATAGAAATGTGAGGGGAGGAGATATAGAAAATTTCACAGAGAGCCGAGAACAAAGATGGATTATCAAGCTCAATGCTGATAGATATCCAGGCTTAAATGGTTGTACATCACTGGTTCCATTTCTTAAAGCTAGACGCCTTCAACACAATTGATTTTTTGCATAAAATAAAAATATATATATATACATATATTTCTTTTATTATTATATATTTTGTATTATGCATTCTTTTTATATATGTATTATATATATGCATTTTTATGAGATTATTTAATCATTTTAAATTAGATATGCATAAATATGAATATACTATGCATTTTTATTTATATGCATTTTTTATATATATGCATTTTAATGAGATTATTTAACTGTTTTAAATTAGATATGCATAAATATGAACATATTTTACATTTGTGTATATATATTTTATATTCATATGCATATTTTACAATATTCTTGTCATATATGCCTTTAAATTTTCAAAAGTTGTATGATGTCACTAATTGGAAAAAATTTTTTGACTGAGAGCGATATAAAACAAGCAGTTGAACAGTTAATTCTTTGTCTGATGAAGCAACGAAGGTTGAGAAAGCGCTCACCTCTCCTTTTTACTTTGTTTAAATAAAGACGTTATTGTGTGGTACCCGGTATAGTGTTTTCTCTCATATACTTCTCTTTTTATATACTGGGTTTTACCTGTATAGCCGTTTTGCTTTTCGTTTATTAATTTATTTTTATTCAGCAAAAGGACACACGCGTCTATGGAGAACTTAGATACCAACTCATCGAATGATGGTCACCATCAAAGATTTCTTAGAATACTGGATATTCCAAATAATCCACTACTTACAGCGTCTTTCAGTGAAAATATACAAGATAATAGAAACACCAAGATCTATCAGAATTCTTTAACCAATATAAAAAACTTGAGAATCTGATGTACAAATACAAAAGACTCCAATGGCAACGGTTACATCTGCAAGCATCACTAGACTCCAAAATTATTCCACGTGGTCTAAGAATACTGAATATGCCTACATATGGTGAGTCTTTTCCTATTCTTTTGAGAAAATGGCAAGAATTGAATTTACAATTCAGTACAAAATATATGGATCTCTTAATTGACTTTTTTCTACCCATTGAGAATGAACTTAAAGCTGAAATCATTGCCACAGAATCAATTATTAATAAGAACTTTGTACAAGATACAGTTTTTCTAAAAGTGAATGAACTTCAGGGTAACATCATGTCATTTGAAAGGAAGCTGCAAAACATTAAACTATCAAAACTTAACAGAGACAAAAACGATGTTGCTTTAAATAATGTCTTCTCATGGCCCAAAGAAAATAACTTTAGACATCAAACTGTTTCTGACAAGGCAAGGAATGTGCATACTACACCTTTAAATTCAGATTCCACCTATGCTGCAGTTACACAAGGCACTCCCTGTTTTCTGACAACTGAAACAGCTTGTATGCAAGAGGAGAAGAACACCAGTTTAACTCTCCCTGTTTCTGAGTCCTCTGACCAACAAAACAGTAATTTAAAAGATAAAAACAGTAAATTAGGAGCTATTCCAAAGAAAACATATGCAGTTTTACCATCTACAAGTCATACTTCATCGACTCTAAGAAAAGAAGGAACTTCAAACATACAAGTGACTGAAAACACAGAAAGTATTTTTTCGATGCCAGCAAACAAGACGACTTCACTTTGAGAGCACCACTACCTTACAAGAATCGAATGAAACAATATGTACACAAAGGACAGTCACTGCAACTGGGTTCACTGGAAGGAGCAGTACATTCTCCGAAGAGGAGACGGACTTAACTACAGGTTTGATTTTGAACCTTTCCTCTATTATTTTAACACCGGAACAGTTGAACAGAAATGATTAAAGACCTTAAATTATTAGGCAGGAATTTGTCTCTAAAAGTTTTGTTCCCAAACAATGTTACAAATAATATGAATGTGTTTAAACAGCCTAGCACTTTCATTCCTTATACTCCCCCGAGTATACAAAGATTCCTTGATATATGTGAAAAATCTTTTAGGCAGATATATGATGATAATTTGAGTGACTATTACTATGGAAATCTAAATACAAGTGAATATAGAGCACTGAATGAACTAAAGAACTTGAATTCTGTTGTTATTAAACAGGCAGATAAAGGTGGAAGTATTGTTATTTTAGATAAGCAATTGTATGTACAACAAATGTATAAGTTACTGCTTAATAATGATACATACAGAGGAATCTCAAAAGTTACAGTGAATACCATCATTGATAAAGTGTCTTTTTTGATTTTTGACTTATTAATTACTGATTTAATAGATGAACCACTGTTTAAATACTTTAATGTCTTGAATCCAACTATTCCTAAGATTTATGGTTTACCAAAGGTTCATAAAGACAGAGGTCTGCCACCAATGCATCCCATAGTCTCAGACACTGGTTGGTGTACAGAACCACTGTCTATTTATGTTGAAAGTACACTGCATGTGCTCTTAGACAAATGTGAAAATATTTTAAGAGACACCAAAATGTTTCTAGAGAAATTACATACTAGAATTGAAAGTTTATTAGATATTAATGACTTTGCTCTTGTTACTATGGATATAGAGTCATTGTTTACAAGTATCCCGAATACATGGGGCATTAATATGATTAGAAATTTTCTTACAAGAAATAATTGCTTCATCAATGAAAAAGTACAACTTATATGCAGTTTGTTAGAGATTATTCTGGAAAATAATGTTGTATATTTTGAAGAACAATTCTTTCTGCAACAGATCGGCGTTGCCATGGGCACACCATGTGCAAATAGTTATGCTAATCTATCTCTTACATTCTGGGAACAAACACATGTCTTTTCTGATAAGAATCCATTTATTAGTCAGCTTTTATGGTATACACGTTTTGTGGATGATGTTTTTTTATTATGGAAAGGCAATATATCTGAGCTTATATTATTTATTAACTATTTGCATACAACTACTGATTTTCTGAGATTCACATACAAATTTTCTACATCTGAGATTGATTTCTTAGATGTACATATAATCAAATCAGAGTTGACAGGTTTTACCAGCAAAATTTTTCACAAACCCACGAAGAAAAATACATACCTTCACAAAACCAGTATGCATCCTAGACACATTCCAAGAAATGTGCTCAAGGGGCAGGTATACAGAACATTAAGATTACACAACAATGATAATGATGCAGTACTAGCTTTGAATAAATTGAAAACTGATTTTTTAAGAAGAGGATATCATATGGATGAAATAGATAGAACTATTTCTGATGCTTGCACACTCAGGGAGTCTAAATGTAAAGCGTACTTTCAATCTTCTAATTCTATTACATCAGATAGCAGTAATTTGAGAAATAATACACAAAATAATAGCATTAGAGCGGTTTTTCAGTATGCTAGTAATGTTAATCAGTATACTAATATTATTAAACAACATTGGCACATTTTACATGAGATTCCTTGTTTACATTCTTTCATTGGTAATGCACCTAGTTTCAGTTTCAGAAATAATCTAACATTAAAACAACAATTGTGTAATAAAGACGTCAAAAAAACTACTTATAATTCCAGACGCAAAGGTACTTTTCCTTGTAGATCTTGTACTGCTTGTACACATATTCATAGTAATACACCATATATTCATCCTGTTAGAAATTTTACACTATACTCTCATTCATATGCAGACTGTAAAACCACAGATGTTATTTATTTTTGTTTCTGCCAAATATGTCATGCCTTCTATATAGGAAAAACAAATAGAAACTTAAAGGATAGAATATTGGAACACATAAGAGACATCAGAAATAACAAAACTACCAGTGTGCTTGCTCAACATGTTTTAAACACTGACCCTTCACACTCTTTCAAGTTCTTTGCTTTACAACATATACATAGAAATGTGAGGGGAGGAGATATAGAAAATTTCACAGAGAGCCGAGAACAAAGATGGATTATCAAGCTCAATGCTGATAGATATCCAGGCTTAAATGGTTGTACATCACTGGTTCCATTTCTTAAAGCTAGACGCCTTCAACACAATTGATTTTTTGCATAAAATAAAAATATATATATATACATATATTTCTTTTATTATTATATATTTTGTATTATGCATTCTTTTTATATATGTATTATATATATGCATTTTTATGAGATTATTTAATCATTTTAAATTAGATATGCATAAATATGAATATACTATGCATTTTTATTTATATGCATTTTTTATATATATGCATTTTAATGAGATTATTTAACTGTTTTAAATTAGATATGCATAAATATGAACATATTTTACATTTTTGTATATATATTTTATATTCATATGTGTATTTTACAATATTCTTGCCATATATGCCTTTAAATTTTCAAAAGTTGTATGATGTCATTAATTGGAAAAAAATTTTTGACTGAGAGTGATATAAAACAAGCAGTTGAACAGTTCATTCTTTGTCTGATGAAGCAACGAAGGTTGCGAAAGCGCTCACCTCTCCTTTTTACTTTGTTTAAATAAAGACGTTATTGTGTGGTACCCGGTATAGTGTTTTCTCTCATATACTTTCACACTGTTACTTGCACATTTTATTCCTTAGTGACTACACTGCACTCTTTTGCTGACTGTCATACTTTTATATTTCTTTACAGTTACTGGTAGTGGATTACTGACCTGCCTGGTGGCGCAACCGCACCAGCCTATCGCCATAGGCTCTGCGGTTCACAGAACGGACACCTGCAGCTGTAATATAAATGAAGTAATATTGGAATACACATCTCCATAATATCAGCTAGTTTAATTTCTTACATACATAATTAAATGTAACTTACTCAGTAGTGGGGCGTTGGGTGTTTGCCGGGCCTCCTGGATCCAAAGGTTCATTTGGTCCTGCTTGCGTCTCTTCAGGTCCGCATGCTGGTGACAGACCTGCTCACCAGTCCTTGGAATCCCTGTGGCACTGGTGAGATTATGAGCCAACCGATCCCACGCCTCAGCCCTGTATGCTCCCCAGATGACCTGGCTCTGCATGAGTTGGGCCTCATGATTGTGGACTAGGAGCCAGACCATGTACCTGGACTCCTCAATGCCCCACCTCTGTGCTTGAAAGCAACTACCCTCTCCTACTCCTGTCATTCTGCCTGCAGTTCAGTTCTACAATCATTTATGCTGTGTATTCCCACCTATGGGGCTTATATAGTCCATTTTTCCCGCACATATCTGTGATTGGCCATTTTGGAATTGTATCAACTTCAGTAAACCTGCATTGTCATGCTCCAGTTTGTATTCATTCCTATATATTAGCTATTATTGCATTTCTAGGTACTGCTGTCATGGCTTAGTGGTTTGGTACCTTGACTATGGTGTATAGTATCCTGGGTTCAAACCTGGCCACTGCTTTTTATTTTTCACATCTGTCTAGACATGCTGAGGGGTGTGTCTGTGTAAAGGCAGTTTTGATACGGCTTGCTCAACGTTGCCTGTCGGTTACCTTGTTTGCGCGGTGCGCAGCTCCGCGCAAACGGGGTACTCTGGTTTAAGCCTCATTTGGCTATCAGCACGCATATTACGCTCAGCTCAGTTAGGGGCACATAGATTTGGCGTGTTAAACCATTGCTCAGCTACGGGCACTCATTTTTGCACCAGTTAAACCACTGCTCATCTAAATGCAGATGCACTCACCCTGTTAAACTGTAGCTCAGCTATGGGCACATCTGGCATTTTTTATTCTTTTGTTACCTCACATTTCTTCAATATAAATGGGCTATTTCATTACATTTTACATAAAATGTGGTTTTATGTGTACATATTTGTCAGGGACTTGTTTCGTGCTTATTTTGCTAAAAATAAAAATTGGTGTTGTGGGGGCTCGAACCATGAATGCCTGCTCTTCAACCAACATCTCTACCGCTATGCCATTGCTTCCTGGCTTATTTTGCATATTTAGTTCTTATATGCTTTCCCACTGACTGCTAACTGTAGCTGTGCTACAGGCACGCCCGCGCAAACGAGCGCACTCACGGTTAAACATTTTTACAATTTAAAAAAAATATATAACATGTTTATTTATATGTTTTCTGTTCATAGTCTGTGGGGGCATGTGTTGTGTTCTGTTTATTCACATTTCCGTGGACTCTGTCGTGGGTGTTTACTTTGGGCACTTTTCCTCTTCTAGGGGCGTGTCCGCTTACAGGGCTTGGCCTACGGACATGCCCCCTACTGTCTTACACGGACCGTGTTAGCCTTAGGTGTGATTCAGCATGCTCTCATGAATATGCAAAGCATGCTGACATCACTCCGTTTAACTGCAGCCTCCGTGTATGAGTTGTAACTCTTACACGGAGGCTTCGTGAATCCTGCCCAATGTGTGTACATTTTCTTAAACATGACAATGATGGTATTTAATTTAAAATGTACTTGCATATGTGTAAAAGGCATAATACTTTTGGTATAATCATCATGACTCATCACATATCCTGACTATGAGTTTAGGACACGTATGTCTTGTGAAGTATGTCTGTAAAATACTCCAACCTGTATTACACAGGCCATGCAGCTCCATCCATTTGAAATATATTTACAAACAGAAACACTACCTTTTATACAGGAATGTCTTTCCAAAACTAACTGATGTCACACACATACAGGCCTCTCTGAAATATGTCTCCATTTTGACATTTGTTTACCGGGTTGGTTCAACTGGGTCTACAGAACCCATTTTCAGTGGAAGTCTGGCGAGAAAACTCCCCATACAGTGCAATACAAATACATTATAGTCCAAAAACAATGCAAGTAACATGAGGAATACTATACAAGAAATAAGTTGATAGAACGTAAATTAGGATACAATATATACTACACATCTGGATAATTATATAGAGTATATTATTATAGACAATTTTAGTCATTCTAAGAATATACACATAGCCTGTGAGTAGATAAAGTGTACAAAATTAGTATGTAGGTAGTACAATGTATGACATCGGTTGTTATAGTACATGAAAAATAAAATGATGGTTTTAGTTAGCAAAATAATAGCAGAAGAGTTAGTGATGTAGAAAGATAGTGAGAGAGTTAATAATAGAGGCATTACATACTGAGCAGTAGCTAAGGATATGGTATAGAAACAAAGAAGGTGTTAGGAGAGACATTAGGATCTTGCAGACTGTATAGGAGTGAGATGTGACAGAATGAAAATAAAATGAATCTAGTGTGGAAGAGGAAGAACTGAGCATTAGGCTATATTTATACAGCATCAGAGCCATGTATTTTTGACATGATTTTTTAAACAAGTGTTAAAGCATGTTAGGACAGGCAAAGACTTGGTAGCAAGAGGTAATGAATTCCATAGTTTAGAGACAGAATATGAATACAGAGAGTGACCTGTTTTTTTGAGGGTTTTGAGATAGCCAAGAGATTTTTATCTTCTGATTGCAGGGATTTATTTGGTGTAGAAGTTGTGACTAAGTTGGCTAATGCAGGGCAGGCAGTAGGCTTGAAAATAAGGTTGTGCAAAGTGGATAGCTGAATAAAAGCAAATTGGTTGGGAAGTTCAAGCCAGTTTAGTTCTAGTAGTGGTTTGTAGTGGTTTGCAGTGGTTTGTGTGATATTTAGAGCTTGTGGCAAACTTTGCAACTTTGTTGTATCACTGTTCAATCTTGCTTAGGGTAGAAGTTTGTAAATTAGTTAGAATTGGGGTACCGTAAAGAAGGGAGGGAAGTAAAAACATTTTCATGAGGGAAACTTTGGCTGCTGTAGTTAAGAAATGTTTGTTTCTATATAACAGTTCCAGTTTTTGATGATGTTTCTTTATATTTTGCTGTATATGGTAGTCGAAGGAAAGTTTATTGTCAGTAATTACTCCTAGAAGTTTGGTTTTGGTTTCCTGCACTATTTCTATAACAGTGTTTTCAGATGCCAAGATATTGAAATTATCGATAAAAGGGGAAGTATATTTGGGGTGGAAGAGTATTAATTTAGTCTACTTTGGATTAAGAAAGAGTTGGGCATTTTTTAACCAGCATTCAACTGCAGTAAAGGACTGTTGGGTTTGTGAAAGCGGTTCTGATACTGATTGAGCAGTACAGATTATGGTGGCATCATCAGCATTTTGAATGAGTATTCCAGGGTGAAAGAAAGTGTGAAGGTTGTTAGTGAAAATGTTGAAGAGTAGGGGTCTGAGGATGGAGCCTTGAGGAACTCCAGTAGTGTTGTGGAGCAAGGGTGAGAGTTCATTAGACCATTTCACTGCTTGTTTATGATCCTTAAAGTAGCTCTGAAACCATTTTACTGTGTTATGTGAGAATTCTAAGCCAGACAGTGTGTTTAGTAATAGGAGTTGAGGGATCAGAGGTCTTAGAGAGTTCAAGGAATATTGAAGCTGCATAGCATTCTGCACCCCTGCCTTGTTCAAAGTGACTGTAAAGGATAATAGGGCTGTAGATGTGCTGTGGTTGGGTCAGAAACCATGATGGGTTTGGGTTAAAATATTGTTTTGCAATAGGTATTGCATTATCCATTATCCATAAGTGTTTAATTCATCCTGAAATTAGTATATCTCTAATTACAGTGCTTAAAAGGAAGTTCTCCTGTGGCAATGATAATTAATAAGCAAGGTTTCAATTTTGCATTCTTTATCCCATGAGTTTGAATCTCAGCTAGTTTAACAGCATTTTAATATTGTGCAAGCCCAACATCACAATATGTCACAATTCTTCCTATTTCTCCTTCAAAACAACAAGGATTAAAAGCCAAGCCATTAAGTATTTTAGTGTTGAACACTGGAATATGTGCAATAGGTTGAGCATCACACATATGGCAAATCTCAATTCACAACTTTAGTGCTATCTGATGTCAATAGTTTCAATGTCTCTTACAAAGAATCCATATGCTTTCAATTCTGCAAATGCAATTAGCATGTCTGTGCATGTTTGCACACAACCTGTTGCATACAAGATCTGAATTGTGCACCAGTTCAGACATATATTGTTAGCTTAACTTCTGCAGACACAATGTTGGGTGTTGAGGAGTCTACGATTCTTATGAAACTCCTAGTGAAGTGCTACAGATGTAGGCTGCTGCAGGGGGATTATACTTGCTACAGCTGTAGGCTGCTGCAGGGAGATTATACTGAGTCTCACTATAAGGCTGAATCTCGTAATAGCTTAGCTTAGCTTAGCCAAGGCTGTCTTCAGGTCAACTGGCATGCCACACAATGGAGAACAATATTGTCATCACTATACTGACCTTTAGAAGCTAAGCAGTACCTCCTAAGCCAAAGGGAGGCTGAATCTGAACTATGAACACCCCTCAGTTGTGTAAGTACATGGACCCATAACCTGTCTGTAATATAGCATTAATTGTCTAACCAGCCAGCCCAGTTACTCATTATAGTTCAGGATATTTTTTTTTGTATTGTACATCCCCAGAGGAAATAGCAGCAAACTGTGAGGTGCACCAGGAAAGATTAACTCACTTCAGAGAGGCATAGGTTAAGTATGAATCAGGTCCAAATTCAAGACGGATAACTATTTTCAGTCCCTCAGGCACTAGAATCTTGAGAAGGCATACCTCACCCTTGATACCAAGCATGTATGCCTTCCCCAGTAATGCTTGCTGCTGGAATTAGACAATGAGAACAACAGCTTACTGTGTGTGAGTACAATACCCAGAAGCAGCAATTCATTCTTATTACAGGATAGATTTTTTTTTAAATCCTAACAGCAATAATATGTCAGGAACAATTCAAATATGTTAATTGCAGTTATTACATTTAAATTCAAATATCCTGTCCATCAAAGGGAATAGAGGCTACTCTTTTTTGTATCTTAGCAGGGAGTATTGCCTATTTTTAGTAAATTATCATAACTGCTAATGTATTGAAACAATTTGTGTTGAATAAATAAGTTAATATGATATGCCATGGATCTGATTGTCTATTTTTTCTGCCACGCCCCACACAATCTCTTTTTTATTCATGTTTTTTTTTGGGGGGGGGGGGTAAAATCTATTAACATTCTGCTGTTTGCATACCTTGCTGCTGAAAACAAAATGAGCAACAGCACAGAGAGGTAAACCAACTATTGCAGCTTGGCCCACCATACCCTCACAGATGGCTGCACCTGCACCAAGCACTTTGGTTCACATGTCAACATTGCCCCCATATCCCCTGCCCTACCTGCTTCACCTGCATCAGGCAGTTCACCCACAGCTGCTGGTAGAGTTGTACCCTAATGGAGCAGTACCAGTGAAGATGGCAATTTTGTCAACAGGCAGGAGCTACTGAGGGCTATCATGGAGTGGGACTTTGGTGTACATATTGGCAGGGTTGAAAAGGTCCTGTATTAGATTGCAAAAATGATGCCACATTTGACACTGACCCAGGAAGCTGATACTGGAGACAGTGATGACAGTTCTGATAATGAGGACTAGATTTTCACTCTTCTCAAGCTGGATGTGAGTGCGCCCCTGATATCCCCTACCTATCCAAAATAATGGTGCCCCCAATGTTTCATGTCCATCAGCATCCCTATCTGTTTTATATATCTTGTAGGTTTATGCATGCCTCCTAATCTACCCTACCTATCTCCCTCACCCTCTCATTCCTAAGTACTTTCCACAACATTCATCTTTCTCCCAAAATAAAAAAAAAAAAACAATTGGCCACCTGTCCCACAAAAAATATATATTATGCCCCATAAATAGCTCTTCACTTTACCTACGTATCACCTTGACACACTTTATTTGGTCCAATAGGCCATACAGCATTATTTTGTTGTTGTCACCAATCACCGGTACGGTGATTCTCCAGCGCAATGAAATTCTGTTTTCAATTCTATATTTAAGCTGTGAAGAATCGGATAACTATGATGATCTTCCACCACCCTCTTCTCTGTCTTCCCATCTGCTTGCCATCCTCCTTTTCACATCTATCCTATCCACCCTTTTTCACACATTTACTCTGGTCAAAAATGACATAGTCACACACAACACACAAGACCAGAAATGTTCCATTTAAAAGCCTTCACTTTATGTCCTCGGTATTTGCATGGAGTTTGATATAGTGCAACAATGCTGAGTGACAGTGAATGCTGTTTAACCTCTTATTGCAAAAGCTGAAGATTTCAATTTCGGCTGAAGTGGTCCTGTTACTTTCACAAAAATGTACTTAAATCCACTGTGCTGTAGGAATACGGTGTAAAGGAATAATAAAGGCATCACTGTAAAGCATTTACTGTAACACTTCTTAGGCTACTGGATGGAATAAAATAGGATTTCCTATGTAGCATGTGGCATGTTGAGATGATTACCCTGCTTCTAGACTGATCATTTTGCATAGTGCCATGGATTCAAGTTGCAGCTGTAGGTCAAATTATTATTTCAGGACATTTCATATTCCTATCATATATTTAACTGTGAATGTCTGTAGTTCTCTCCATATACAGCATTTCATTAACATACCATTTCACTAGTGCAGAAAGACATAATTTGCACACACATTGCAGCCCCAACAGGGAAATGTATCAAGCGAACCTTATCTTGCTTATGTCTTCTTGTTTGTTGCACTCTCCTACCCTTCATTTCTCCCTATAGCAAGTACTTTATTCTACATAGCATGACAGATGATTGATGCTTTAATAAGTATGAGTATCATTCCACACAGATGTTCCTACATGTCCCACAAGACATACTTTTATTTTTCCTCGCTCCTCTCTCTGTCTCTCTCTGTTCACCCCTTCTGCTTTAATAAGTTGTCACTGTCCTTCATTTGTGTTAATTAAATGCTGTGAATTAATAATTACCATGTGGTGTGATGAGATAATGCTCACATTTATAGACAGAGGTTTTAGTCCTTTCAAGGGCCCTAATCCAGGCATTAGCTAAATGTTACTGACTGATTTTGTTATACTATTTTATGTGGCTACATATCATTATGAGTGAACACTATCCTACTTATGTCATATGTTACTTTAACCCTGCCTCCATCTCAACTTGTCAATGTATCTTCTCCCTTCTGTGTCATTATTCCACCTCTGTATTTGTGCAATGTCTAGCAACAGGCACCCAATACAACAAAGGCTAAATGGAAGCACACAGCTTATGGCAATATCTTATGCTTTTTTTGCCTTTAGCTGCATTAATCTGTTGTACTTTGCACTATTGTGCTTAGCTTGGTTTACTCAGTTTAATATACTTTTCAACAAGCTGAGGAGTTGGATGCATAGATTACAGTGGTTGATAGGGTAATGAAGATGAATACATACATTCTTGTTTTCTTCAATCTGTCACATTGCCACATGGGAACTTTGTGAAGTAGTTTTTTTTTTTAATTTCTCCAAGTCTCTTGGGTTTCTAATACCATGACAGGAAGGTTCCTACTCCTAATTCAAAGTACGATTAAAGTTCATGAAACTACTATTGCTCCAGTCTTTGATGTCAGCCAGAAGTGTTCTTCACAGCACCCACAATGTGCCCAGTAATAACCTCTTCTGTAATTTGTACAAGGTTACATGTATTGTCAACATATCTAAATGCAATTGTAGATTATTTTTATAAGACCCATTGCTCCTACTGCTGTTTGGTATCTTTCTTCCACATTGCTCTCATTTCTGCCTGCAAATCCTGATATTTTATGACTTTGTGTCTCTCTATATACAAGGCACTGTAGTTACTGGGTTTGGCAATTTCTTTTTGTCTTCTTTTCATAGGTTCATAGGTTCATATGTAGGTACTTGGCTATCAGCCCAAGGGACTAAGTAAGGCTAGCCAACAAGGTTCTCTGGTTTATGCCACCCAAGAAAGTTATTTTCCTGTGCCCCTGTCAAGCAGAGCCACATAAGTGATCCCCGGGGTGTATTTCCTATTTTCCATCCATTCACCAAGATTTTTCTTGAAGAGTGCTAATGAGGAACTTTGCTTGACATAGATGGGTAGCTTGTTCCAGAGTATAGGAAGTCTCTGGGACAGGAATCTATCCCTGCAGCATGTCCTGTTTATTGTGGCAACAAGGTGTAGGTCCCTAGAGTGTGTAGCTCAGAGGGATTGGGATTTCTTTAGGTGTAGCATGTCCAACAGCTCTGGGTTTGACATAGCTTTACATGTTAGGCAGAGATCACCTCGGAGTAGGTGATATGCTACAGAGTAAAGTTGGAGTTTTTTGAGACGGTCAGTGTAGGGCATCTGTTTGAGGCCAGTAATCCTCTTTGTGAGGTGCTTCTGTGGCCTTTCCAGCTGCTGCAGATGTCTTGTGAGGTACATTCCAAAAGGGGCATTGTACTCTATAATGGGTCTAATGAGTGTCGAGTACAGGGGAACAATGACCTCCTTTTTCCTAGATGAGAACCCTTTTGTGATGAGGTGTGCCATGTAAAAGGATTTCCTGACTACTGTGGCGATGTGATTATCAAAGGAGAAACTACTGTACACCTGGGTCTCAAGGTCTCTTATCACACATTCATCATTAGGTAGACTGCTGCCTATGTGGCAGTTCATGGGTAGCGAGTTTCTAACAAAAGGGATGACAATGCACTTTTTGGCACTGAGCTTGAGGCCATGGCTCTGACACCAAGCATCTGTCTCAGTGAAGCCCTTCTGTATGATGTCCACATCATTTGCGGACTCAACTATGGCTCCTAATTTGCAGTCATCTGTGAATTTCATTAGCCAAAGGCCTGCTGTGTTAGCCTGTACTTCAGAGAAGTAGATATCAAACTGGAGAGGTCCCAGGACTGAACCCTGTGGTACTCCACTTGTTACTGGTTTGAAGTCAGATTTGGAGTCTGCAACTTTTACAGTGTGGGTTCTGTCAGTGAGCCAGTTCACAACCCATCATGTGACATAGGGATTTATACCTAGTTTAGTGAGTTTAGCTATAATTCCAGAATGGGGGATGGTGTTGAAAGCCTTGGTGAGGTCAAGATAGGCTGTGTGAACCTCCTTACCCTCGTCTACTGCTTTGGTGACTGCCTCAAAGAAGTCGATCAGGTTAGAAGGCATGATCTGCCTTTCAGAAACCCAAACTAGGTGGGGTCCAGAGTTTGGACATTACCAATGTCTTTGTTTATGAGTTCCATGAGGATACATTCCATGGCCTTACAGACCAGGCTTGTCAGGCTATTAGGGCAATAGTTCCTTGGATCAGTAGTGGCTCCCCCGTTGTGAAGTGGGATAACTGTTCCTGTGCACCATTCAGTGGGCACAAAGCCTGACGTGAGGCTATGACTGAACATGGTGCTTAGGTGGGGAGCCAGTTCATTCTGAAGTTCATGTAAAATGCAGTGTGGGATTTTGTCCGGTCCCATGGATGCTGTGTTTTTGGTTTTAGAGAGTGCAGCTTTTACCTGCGTAGTTGTGATTACAGGGACTCCACATTCATCCTGTATAGATATGGGCCTTTTAGGGGGTGTACAGTTAGCATTGAGCTTATCTGCCAGGATGTTGGCAATATCAGTTGGTTCTGTAAATTATTATGCTGTTGTGCTGTAACTCAGAGCAGATCTGGGTGTTCCAATTGAGATTCTTGACATAGCTATAGAATGCTTTGTGGTTGTCCCAAGAATCAGTGGCAATATTGTTTTCATAGCTAGCTTTGGAGAATCCTATAAGAGATCTCAGCTTCTTACTGAGACTGACCAGGGAGCTCCTCCCCTCATGGGATTTTACTCTCTTTTGCAACAGTTTCTGCCTTCTGTTGTAGAGTTTGTTTATGGCGGGGACCACCAGAGTGGCTTCCTTTTTTTGGAGGATAGCGTCTTGGTTCTGTTTGGGATAGCATGATCCATGCATTCGTGTAAGTGCATATAGAGTGCATTTGTGTAGGATTCAGCAGTCATAACTGAATTGTCCATCTGCATGGGTGCCATGAAGTTCGCCACTTCTGTCTTAAGAAGCATGAAATTGGCTTTGGAGAAATTTTTTACCATGGTTTCTTTAATGGGAGGTGGGGGCAGGATGTGAATATCTAGGGTGATTAGCTTATGGTCAGATCTGACCAACGAGGAGTTGACTTCAGGTGTGGAACACCGGTCACTCATGTTGGTAATGACTAGGTCTGGGATATTGTTTCCTCTGGTGGGGGTGTGGATAAGTTGATCCAGGGCATTGGAATTTATGAATTCCAGAAAGCATTGAGTGAAGGAGTTGGCACATGAGTAGTTTTCCCAGTTAATGGTGGGGTAGTTGAAATCTCCCATTATTAGGGTGTTTGGTTGAACCCTAATATTTTCCAGTATATCAAGAAAAGATGAGTGAGAATCCTGGCGCATGGTGGGGGATTTGTAGCAAGCTACAATTTGGATTGCATTTTTGCCCAGAGTTAGTTGCACTTAGATTTCTCGGATGCATTATGCTGAGCAACTATCCTGGAGGTGTGGATATCCTTAATGAATATGGACACACCTCCACCTTTGGTGTTCCGGTCAAGGTTAGGTGGCCGAAAAGTGTGGCATGAGTTATAGCCTGGTAATGCAGGGGTGATCTCTGGAGCCTTGAACCAGGTCTCAGTCACTGCACAGATATCAATGTTCTCCATTTTAAGGAGTGCCTTGAGGGAGTGCATTTTGAGATTTAGACTTCTAGCATTGAGTAGCATTACCCTCAGTTTTTGCTTGCCTGTTCCTGCTATGGTGGTGAATTGTTCATTTGAACCTTGCCTAAAAATAGTACTATGGGGTGGCAAGAGCCTTAGCCAGTATCTGGAATCCCAGGGGTGACAGGTGCAGGCTATCTCTGGCAAAGCATTGTGGTCTTGTCGACCATGTCATCCGAGGCAGACAGATACTGGATTACCTTAGAATGAGACCAGAAACTTAGCCAATTGTTGAAGTCAATCATTTTGTCCTTGTACTGCGGTATCATTCTGGGCAATGGCAAGATGCTACTCAGGGCTAGGGTCATACCTGCCTGGGCTACAAGATTGGAGAGCTCTTCCATATCTATTTTCATGTGGTCCAGGGAGGTATGTCTGAGGTCATTCACGCCAATATGGACAATGACAGAGTCATATTTGTACTTGTTGTGGAGTGACCTGAGTGCATGGGTTATGTGGAGGAGTCTGTCACCTGAAAGGCAGCTGGCAGTAACCTTCTCCTTGCTTAGCCTGGTGAGTGGACATCAGTGTGTCTGACTATATAGTCACCTATGACTAGTGTGTTGGATATGTTGTTTTGCCTTATGAACTGTGGTTGAGTGGCACACTGATTCTGTGGGCTATTTGTCATTTGGGTTGTGTTGGGGGGTGGATGTTGCTTGTATTTCTGCTTTGGAGGTCTCTGTTGCTTGAGCAGATTATTATTGAGAGCCTCCATGAATGTTTTTGTGCTTCTATGTGTGGATTTTGGTGGTGGAGGTTTAGTGGGACTATGTGATGAGTGTGGTGTGGTGCAAGTGTTTACCTTCTCCTCTTGACTGTCAAGTTCAGTCTTGGTTGGAGAGAGCTTTACCTCCACTTTGGCTAGATAAGTGCATCTCTCACATGTTGTAGTGTTGGGTGGTAGGAGGAGAGGGTTGTCTGTGTACATGAGGCAATTGCTACATTGCCCGAAGATACCCAGATTCATCAGATAGACAGGAGAGAACACTGGGAGCTGACCCTTGGACATGCCTGAATAAAAAAATCGATTTTCCTCTAGACAAGTGAGAAAAGCGAGTATAAGTGCTGTTTTTCTCTAAGCAAGTGTGGAAAGTAAGTACAAAAACTGTTTTCCTCTAGGTAATGAGGAAGGTTGAGTGTTGTAGTAATTTCAAGCTTATTTAGTGCTTATAACAAGTTCTGAACAAGTGCTGGTCATGAATAAGCAAATTCAAGTGCTAAAACTAAGAGTCTGTATCTGAACTAGACTAGTTACAGGAAAGAAACAAGTGCAAATGTGGGCATTTAAATCTGAAAGTTGAAAGAGATGGAAAAATTGCCCAAACCTCCAATAAATACAATTTTGGGGCCAGAAACCACTCATTATGGGGTAGATAGCACACATAGTGCTTACCACTCCCACTGATAAGCAGGCAGGCTTCCCTACAACACAGAAAGGCTTGGGGGGCTCAGTAGCTTGCAAACAGTCCTGGATACAGCAAATCTGTATCTGGACTAGACTAGTTACAGGAAGGGGGGAAACAAGTGCTAATGCAGGCTTTTAAATCAGGAAGGTGAGAGAGAAGGAAAAACTGCCCAAACAGCTGATAACTACAATGTCTGGGCCAGAAACCACTCCTTATTTGGTAGATAGGTTACCTAGTGTTTGCCACTCCCACTGATAAGCTAGCAGGCTTCCCCTCCAACACATACAGGCTTGTGGGGGGGGGGCTCAGAAGCTTGCAAACAGCCCTGGATATAGCAAATCTGTATCTGGCTTGACAGGCTACAGGAAAGGCAGGAAACAAGCAAAGTTTTTATTGTTACAGTTAAGCAGAACACAGGGAGATTCTAGCAAAGTTTTTTTTTGTAAAGGAAAGGGAGAGAGGAGAAGCACGAGATAACTTAAGGTTAGGAAACTAAGTGAGTTGTCCTTCTCAAATGTTCTCTCTGTATTAGGTAGAATGAGCTAATGACACTAGACTGGGAAGAGTGTCACAGATCAAAATTACAGTAGGGGCTGTCAACTGCCAAGCCACCAAGTATAACAGCAAGATATTCACAGTGAGGATACTAAAACTACTAGCCTACACTATTTTAGACAGTAAACACTACAGAAATGTTTATCACAGCAGAAGAACAGCAGTAAGCCACAAAATGAAAGTTTTAAACAGATAATGGAGCCAGGAGACTCTACAGAATGCTTTTAACTGCAAACAAATCAGTTATATGATGCACTCCTTGGCAGTAAATCAGAACAAACAAATAGGTGCTTAACAAGCACAGAACATTTCCCGTTAATACATTTCACACAGTGAAACTAGCTAAAAAGCTTTACAGTGTGACTGTAAAAACCTTATTTATCAGGCCCTGTAAGGCAAAAATTTTAGTTTAACTGTGCAGATTAGTTAATAACAATAAAATACAGTAAAATGTTTGCAGCAGGCAATAAAAAGTGCTATATATAAATTGCTAGAAGCAATAACTAGTAAAAATAAGCAACAAAAAAAACAGGATACTTATTGTTATATATCTCAGATCAGAGTTGTAGTCAATGCCCCTCCTCCACTCGGCTCAGTGTGTATAGACAGAAATCCTCTCAAAGTTTGGGCTTAAATAGCAGAAGATACAACCTTAAACAAGTTTTTTAAAAAAAGCGCAAAAGAACCACTATATCCAGTTTTCTAGCATCTACCTTTTGAACTGTTGGTAATGGATTGCAGACTTCATCATTTTCTATGAAGCTTTGTGGCTCAAGTTTCCAGTGTTTTTCAGCCACTTCAGTACCATAATGTTTGCGCAATCCCCAATGCAATAGACTTGTCACATTATTATGCCTTTCAGTATGCAATTCTGCCATTAGTATGTCGCAACCAGCAATGAGGTGTGCGACTGTTTCCACTTCTGTTTTACAAAACCTACATTTATCTGTTTCTCCCACGTGTTCAGTGGACTTTGTAAATGTAAACCAATTTGTACGTAACCCACTATCCTATACCCCCAATATTAACCCTTCATATCTTGGTTTGAATTCAGCTCTCCTTAACCATTCCTGATCAACATAAAGTTCTTCCAGAAGTTTTCTATACTTGCAACTATATTCCACATTTCTTGCTTTCTCATCTGGTTCTTCACCTTATTTTCTTTCTTTTGTTTTCTGGCACATTCATTTGCTGCCTAATTTTTATCTGCATTTGGTTTGATTTCCATTCCTGCTTGACACCTGTATGCTTCTGGTAGATTAAGGAGAGAAGTGATCTTAGACTTATTCTCCTCATGCTACAAAACTTTCATTACATTTGGGTCTTGTGAGGTCAGTAAATGGGTGTGGAGTCCCATGATTTCAGATCTATACATATAATCAGTTTCAAGGAGGCCCATCCCATTTTTGGAACAGGAAATATATAATATTGGTATGCACTGATTTTTATAAATCATTTGGTGAGCATGAAACTTCTTTCTTGTTTTCCTGTCTAATCTATCCAATACATTTTGGGGCCAGTCAATCACTCCAAAACTGTAAGTTAGGACAGAAAGAGCAAATTGGTCTATAGCTTGGATTTTGTACCTAGATGTCAATTCTGTTTTCAGGATTAATTTAAATATTCTAAAGTATTCCTTACTAAGTTTTATTTACAGTTGCTCACGTTTTATTGTTGATCCTTCATCAACTCTCAAATATGTATACACTCCCTCTTTCATAAGTTTTTTTATATCACATTCTTGTACCAAACTGATGTTTTCTTGGTGCTGCAGTTTTCCTGCTTTAAAGGTTGCTTTTGCACATTTATCAAGACCAAACGACATTCTTATATCATCGGAAAAAGTTTTGACAACTTCCAGTTGTTCTTTCAGTTCCTCATCTGATGAGCTATACAGTTTTAAATCATTGACAAAGAGAAGATGAGAAGTCATTACACTTTGTTGTTTTCTAGGAGCCAAATTATAGCCATGGCCTAAGCTGTTAACTAGATAGCTTAATGGGTAAAGGGCAAGGCAGAATAGCAGCAGTGACAGAGAGTCACCATGGAATATCCCCCTTTGAATTTTTATCCCTAGAATAATAATTTGTTCTTTATCACAGCTTAATTGCAAAGTGGTCTTCCACTGTTTTATGGTCACTGTAATGTAGTCGATCAGTGTAGGGTGTATCTTATACATTTTTAAGCACTCTTATCCATGAATGTGGGATGCTATCATATGCTTTTTTGCAGTCAATTTATGCCATACTTAAAATTTTCTTCTTTTTACAGTTCTCCACCAAGACTTTATTTAACAACAAATGATCCTTTGTTCCATATGACTTTCTTTTATTGCCCTTTTGTTCTATTGCCATCATTGAGTTTTCTTCTAGATGACTTTAAACTCTGTCAGGATCAGTTCCAGTATATAGTTTATATGTTGTCAGAAGGCAAGTTATTGTTCTATAATTTTTTAGGGTAGCTTGCAGGTTCACTGTTAAGTAGGAGCATTGTTATTCCTGTTGTTAGCCAGGTTGGTGTCTGTTCAGGGTATGCATATAAATAGTTCTTACTCATGGCTAAATCTTCATGCAAAGATGTTAATACTTTTAACCAAAAGTTAGGTACTGCATCTGGGCCTTGTGTTTTCCAATTAGAGGCTTTTCTTAACTTTGTTTCAATCTCTCTGGCTGTTTCATCATCCCATTTTATATCCTGTTCCTATGTGATGTGTTTAGATAATACTCCGGTCTATAGATTTTTCTTGCAATACTCTCAAAGTTTGAATACATATGTATGTCCAATTGTTTTGGAATGTTTTGTAGGACTCCTGTGGCTGTAAATGTTGGCTACTCCTTTTTTAACACACCATTATCCTACTGCTATGCTAATGTACCTGCTCCCTATTGTAAAGCCTGTGCTCTACAGATTATGTCTGAAAAATTATGCTGATAAATCAGAAAAGAAACATAACACGTGTGCAGAAACAAAACATGTGCTAATGACATAATCTATGTTGTGTATTCCTTTTACCAACTGTCCAAGTCTTTCCACCAGTACTGTGTCATCCAATAAACAACTGTGATTCAAAACTGGGGTCTATATCATATGATCAAAGGTTCAACTCAGCAAACCTCCATTCATCGAACCCAAAATAGCGAATGTTCGCTTATGCAAATGTTTGCAACATTGAATGGCTTACACAGGGAATAGAATTAGTTGAACAACATTGTGATCATCACACACACTGCACTATGTCAAACCCACCCAGGTTTGGGGCTGTGGCCCCACACCCCCCACCTATATATATCAACTCCAACAGCACAATGCAGTGGGGAAAAAAGGCAAATTTCCTGATGTTGGCCAACTAATTCCATTCCCTGTATAAACCATTCACTGATGTGAACATTCACGTAAGTGAACATTCACTGTTTTGGGTTCGACGAATGGAGGTTCACTGCATTGAACCTTCGATTATGTCATATTGACCCTCAAAACTGTTTCCATAGGCAATGTTTCCACCAGCAATGCCTTGAAATACCATGTTTGGTCCTTCATATAGGTTCATAGGTTCATAGGTAGGTACTTGGCTATTAGCCCTAGGGCCTATATAAGCCTAGCCAAAAGGTACCCTGGCTTTCCCCACCCAAGAAAATTATTTTCCTGCGCCACTGTCAAGCAGAGCCACAGAAGTGACCCCTGGGGTGAATTTCCTATCTCCCATCCAATCATCAAGATTTTTCTTGAAGAGTGCTAATGAGGAGCTTTGTTTGATATAGATACATAGTTTGTTCTAGAGTATGGGAAGTCTCTGGGATAGGAATCTATCCCTCCAGCATGTTCTGTTTATTGTGGTGATAAGATGTAGGTCCCTAGAGCGTGTAGCTCGGAGGGATTGGGATTTCTTTAAGTGGAGCATGTCCAAAAGCTCTGGGTTTGACATAGCTTTGTGTGTTAGGCAGAGATCACCTCTGAGTAGGCAATATGTGATGGAGTAAAGCTGCAGTTTTTTGAGATGGTCTGCATAGGGCATCTGTTTGAGGCCGGTAATCCTTTGTGAGGTATTTCTGCGGCCTTTCCAGTTGTAGATGTCTTGTGAGGTACATACCAAAAGGGGCGTTGTACTGTATAATGGGCCTAATGAGTGACGAGTAGAGGGGAACAATGACCTCTTTTTTCCTGGATGAGAAACCTTTTGTGATGAGGTGCACCACGTAGAAGGATTTCCTGACTACTGTGGCAATGTGATTATCAAAGGAGAGACTACTGTCCACCTGTGTCCCAAGGTCTCTTATCACACTTTCGGTGTTAAGTAGAGTACCGCCTATGTGGTAGTTCATGGGTACAGAGTTTTTACCAAAAGGGATGACAATGCACATTTTGGCATTGAGCTTGAGGCCATGGCTTTGTCACCAGGCATCTGTCTCAGCGAGGCCCTTTTGCAGGATGTCCACATCTTTTGGAGTTTTGATTATTGCTCCTAGTTTGCAGTCATCTGTGAACTTCATTAGCCAAAGACCTTCTGTGTTAGCCTGTACTTCAGAGAAGTAGATACCAAACAGGAGAGGACCCAGGACTGAACACTGTGGTACTCCACTTGTTACTGGTCTGAAGTTGGATTTGCAATTTGCTACTTTCACAGTGTGGGTTCTGTCAGTGAGCCAGTTGGCAACCCATCTTGTGTCATAAGGATTTATACCTAGTTTAGTGAGTTTAGCTATAATTCCAGAGTGGGGGATGGTGTTGAAAGCCTTGGCGAGATCTAGATAGGCTGTGTGAACCACCTTACCCTCATCTACGGCTTTGGTGACCACTTCAAAGAAGTCTATCAGGTTTAAGAGACATGATCTGCCTTTTACAAACCCGAACTGGGTGGGGTCCTGAGTTTGGAGATTACCAATGTCATTGTTTATAAGTTCTATGATGATACATTCCATAGCATTGCAGACCAGGCTCGTCAGGCTAATAGGGCGGTAGTTTCCGGGGTCCATGGTGGCTCCCCATTTGTGCAGTGGGATAACCGTCACTGTGCGCCATTCAGTGGGCACATAGCCTGAGGTGAGGCTATGATTGAACATGGTACTTAGGCGGGGTGCCAGTTCGTTCTGTAGTTCATGTAGAACGCAGCCTGGGATGTTGTCAGGTCCCATGAATGCTGTGTTCTTGGCTTTGGAGAGTGTGGTTTTTACCTGTGCAGCTGTGATTACAGGAACTTTGCATTCTTCCGGTATAGAGATGGGCCCTTTAGGGGATGAGAGGGGGGTAAAGTTAGCACTGAACCTATCTGCCAGGATGTTGGCAATATCAGTTGGTTCTGTATATTTAGTGCCATTGTGCTGTAACTCAGAGCAGATCTGAGTGTTGCCATTGAGATTCTTGACATAGCTATAGAATGCTTTGTGGTTGTCTTTAGAGTCAGTGGCAATTTTGTTTTTGTGACTAGCTTTGGAGTATTTTATGAGGGATCTCAGCTTCTTACTGAGGCTGACCAGGGAGTTCCTCCAATAATGGGATTTTACTCTTTTTTGTAGAGTTTGTTTATGGCAGGGGACCACCAGATTGGCTTCCTTTTTTAGGAGGATAGTATCTTGGTTCTGTTTGGGATTGCACGATCCATGCATTCATGTAAGTGCTTATAAAGTGCATTTCTGTAGGATTCAGCAGTCATACCTCTATTGTCCGTCAGCATGGGTGTCGTGAAGTTTGCCACTTCTGTCTTAAGAAGCGTGAAGTTGGCTTTGGAGAAATTTTTTACGGTGGTTTCCCTAAAGGGGGGTGGGGGAGGGATGTGGATGTCTAGGGTGATTAGCTTGTGGTTGGAGCTGACCAATGAGGAATTGATCTCTGGTGTGAAGCACCAGTTGCCCATGTTAGGAATAACCAGGTCTAGGATATTGCTGCCCCTGGTGGGGGTGTGGATAAGTTGATCCAAGGAATTGGAATTTAAAACGTTGAGCACAAGAGTTGGTAAATGAGTAGTTTTCCCAGTTAATGGTGGGGTAGTTGAAATCACCCATTATTAGTGTCTTAGGTTGTACCCTAATATTTTCCAGATTATCAAGAAATGAGGAGTGGGAATCCTGGGGCATGGTGGGGGATCTGTAGCAGGCTACAATTTGGATTGCGGTCTTGCACAGAGTTAGTTGCACTTGGATAATCTCGGATGCATTATGCTGAGCAACTAGCTTGGAGGTGTGGATATCCTTAATGAATATGGACACGCCTCCGCCTTTAGTGTTTCGGTCCAGTTTAGTTGGCCAAAAGGTGTGGTATGAATTACAGCCTGGTAATGCAGGGGTAGTCTCTAGAGCCTTGAACCAGGTCTCTGTCACTGCACAGATGTCGATGTTCTCCATTTTAAGGAGTGCCTTGAGTGAGTGCATTTTGAGGTTTAGACTTCTAGCATTGAGTAGGAATACCCTCAGATTCTGCTTGCTTGTACCTGTTATGGTGGTGAATTTGTCATTTGAATCTTGCCTAAAAAAGGCACTATAGGGGTGGCTAGAGCTTTAGGCAGTATCCGGAATCCCAGGGACGACAGGTGCAGGCCATCCCTGTCAAAGGATCATGTCATCCTAGGCAGACAGATACTGGATCCCCTTAGAATGACACCAGAAGTTTAGCCAATCGTTGAAGTCAGTCATTTTGTCCTTGTACTGTGGTATCATTCTGGGTGATGGCAGGATGCTACTCAGGGCTAGGGTCATACCTGCCTGGGCTACAAGATCGGACAGCTCCTCCATGTCCCTTTTCATAAAACATTATATGTTTCATAATACACTTGTAACATACACATATGGATTGATTAAATGTAACTGTCATGACAAATGTGTGAATAATGATACCTGACACATGACCACAACACATGTTGTTTCTATATTCTGTCAGATTAACATGTTTGCATTTGTATAATGCTCCTTTGCATGAAACTCAGCAGAGAGCAATATAGACTACTCCTAATTCCCATTCTAAGTTCAGGACTTCAAGATACAATAACCCATGCACTAATACTTTGCCATCTGAAGCGCAATTCAACTTAACAGAACTGTGTTTCTGGCAGGGAGTAAAATAAAAAAAGAAAAGAAAATATATATATTTTTTATTTTTCACAATGTCTGTGTGTCTGTATTAATTTTGTCAACAGGTTATATTGATTTCAGAATGCTGTTGACTGAGTTAATTCAGTCAGTTAATGAATGTCTGCTCTCAAATGGTAACATTTGCAACTTTGCTACAATTTTTACCCTCAGGAGAAAGCATTTAACTATCTCACTTCACAGGTACACTAATCCTGTGCAATCTTGTCTATTTCCTAATTTATAACTCCATTGATAACGTTCCTCTGGTGGACTATGTACTCCACTATCAATCCAAACTACTACTATCATATCTTAACAATCTACACCTTGAACTGCTACTTAACCACCATATACATATGATGTATTTTTGAATAGAATGTAAGTTTTCCTGGGTTAAAACAGCTCAGTTGTAAAAACCCTTTTGTTATTTTAGCTGTCATTTGATTTGTAGCTTTAAACATTTTTGTTATTTTAAATTGCATTTTTAACTTTAAATTATTGATGTTTTTAAATGTTTCTTTAATTGTATTTTTAACTTTTCTTTGTATGGAGCTTTTCTCTATGGGCCTCCACTCAAAAAGGGCTCTTTACCTGGCCCATTTGGAGCTTCCTGGTAAAAAAATGTAAAGTAAAAATAAAATAAATAAAAAAAAACTTTGCACACAGCAGAAAAATCCTCTCTGCAACACAGTGATGAGGTTATCTTGTCAAAAGTGCACTCTCTCCCCTTAAGAATCAGAACTCTCCTGTGGCACTTGTGACTAATACTGGGCTTTATGGGTTGTGCAACTAGACAGATTAGAGGTTAGCTCTCAAAGATGGAACATGTGTGTGTAATGCTATGTGCTGTATCCACTTCCACTGAGAATTCATACACTTTACATATTATATTGTCGCCTACTGACACCAACCTATATATACTAGGCTAATTGCCCTTGTGGACCATTTTAAGCCTATTCAATTACACCATGTGAGAATCAAACGCGGCACTTTGTGTCTGTAAGGTAAACACCTTAACCATTATGCCATCCTCCCACCACGTTTCACGTTAGACACAACTCCCTTATCAAACATTTAACAGAAGCATCCTCCCTGCAATGCAATGATGAGGTTGTGCTGACAGATATGCACCCTTTCCTCTTAAGAGTCCAACTTTTTCCGTGTCACTTGCAAGTGATATTGTGTTCTATAGATTGTGTAATTTCATAGGCAAGAGGTTTGATGCTCAATATGTGGAACGTGTGTGTGTGTGTGTGTGTGTGTGTGTGTGTGTGTGTGTGTGTGTGTGTGTGTGTGTAAGGGCATATAGAGTTGAGTGTACTTCAGTAGACCAAAATTCAACATTAATAAAACTCACTTTTTGAGGCGAAATCAGGTGGAAACTTGAATTTCCTGAATGTTCACATCAGTGGAAACTTTAACAGGATATGGAGGCACTTGGCCAAATTTTAAGCTAAAAACATTGCAGTATGGCAAACCCACTGGTGGGGGGCTTTGCCGCTGATACCCCCATCTATATATACCAACTCCAGGATCATACTACAGTGGGAAAAAGGGCAAATTTCCCCATGTTGGCCTCCATACCCTGTTAAAGTTTCCACAAATGCGGATATTCGTTAAATTCAGGATTTGCTGATTTCTTCTCGATAAAGTGAGTTTCAGTAATGTGGAATTTTAATCTACTAAAGTAGACCCATAGAGTCACATAAGCATGTTTTCCAAAACAGGTGTGTTCAATTAACATCTACTCTGGAGAAACATTTTAAACTGCTAGATGACTCCATCATCCTCTTATCCCACCTTTTACAAACACATCTTCTGTGCAACACACTGATGAGATAATTCTTTCTAAAGTGTACTGTTTCATTTTAAAAGTCAGACTTCTCCTGTGGCTCTTGTGTTTCTTACACTATTCTCTAAAATGTGTAAACAGATAGGTAGGATGTTCAAATGATTAACTTCCTGGGACTGCGTGTGTGCATGTGTGTGTGTGTGTGTGTGTGTGTGTGTGTGTGTGTGTGTGTGTGTGTGTGTGTGTGTGTGTGTGTGTGTGTGTGTGTGTGTGTGTGTGCGCATGTGATTGAAAATTAATTCAGAATTTCTTTGCAGACATTTGTAGTGGCAACATTTACATTCCCAGGTGGTTGTAAAAGTCATTTTACCATGCATATCTCCTTTGCAATCCACTGCTGATGTCATCCATTTAAAGATGCCATATGCTTTACTTGTACACAGGATTCTCCTTTAGCACTGGCTGATGATAATGTGCTGTATACATTGTGAACTAGATAGGTAGGTGATTTGAGTCCATCCTTGTTTAAATAGTGCGAGTGTGATTACAGTCATATACAGTTAACTATCTCACAACCAGCTTTATGTACACATCCACTTATGAGCTGTATTTATAGTGACATAGTGTTAAACTAACAAACCCTGGCATCCCCAAGGGAAGTAACTCAACACAATAGTTACATAGTGCTACCATAACTGCAATATCACACTGTTGTATTGCAACTTCTTCTGTGGTATATGCCGTTGGTACTGTGCTTTGTGCATTGTATAACTACACTGCTAGGATGTTTGAGTCCATCTGTGAGTGTGCCTTTCCATCTCATACTGTATATACCAATCCTCAAATACATATGTGATGTGCTTATTCTGCTCTTCAACCACTTTTTAGCATTAACATCCAGCTAAAAAAGAGTGGTGATGTCATCCATTCAACTGTGCCCTGTCACAGTTGAACTGCTACATGTCAGTGGCACTTGCAATTCAGGCACTAATCTGTAGCTAGCGATCTTAAGTAGTGGTAGCTCAAATGCAGCCATTACTACTCAGACTACATTATGTGAGTCTTGTTGTGACTGTGCATGTCACTAACACTGTTGTCAATTACATCTGTTGTCCACACATATAGATGTTGATTCTTCTTACAAAAAGTTGTTAAATTTTCTCACATAAAAATGCTTTTATTCAGAGTGTCAATGCCATGTTTCCTTACACAAAATATGTAGTAAGCATTGTCCTCTGACATAAGGAAGTGAGACTCCTTTCTGTTTGCTGTTGCCTTAATAGAGCAATTAAAGGCAAGTATATCCCTTGCAGCAATAACAAGATGCAATACCTTGAAATACCAACATATCTTACAATTGCAGTAACAGTTCTACCATAGCACAGTCCTTCTCTACAATAGCATGCATTTTCTGTAGTCAAATGTTCAGATGTTTAACATCCACATTCAGTGACTGTTAGTATTGTGTGGGCCTATACTTAAATCATGAATGGCATCCACCACAATTATAATGTATGTGCTTCTACAGTGGGAGAGGCTTCTCCCCATCCCTTTTATCTCAAAGTGACTGTTTGTGACATATACATATGATGTAATAAGTTAGCATAGGTGGAATGTCACATTTGTGTTAAGAAGTCCAGTGAGGCACTTGTGTTTCATCCTCATGACATTAGGTGGTAGAGTACATAGCTTGCTGTTTAACTCTCGAAAAGGGCACCATGATACAGAAATACCAATGTATCGAGTTATTCATGTCCATTCTTATGTTGGACAAGTGATATACAAGCATAGGTTGTGATTGCATAACAGTGAAAAGGTTACTTGGGGCATGTCATGCTGTGAGTGATCCTGTGGCACGTGCATTGAGTACTAGCTTGTATACCATACCTACTTAGATAGAATATGGTTCATTTCTGGGACTGTGTGTACTATACTATAGAAACAGCTTCCTTGTCAAAGAAGCATTGATATTGTACTGCTCACTGTTGTGTGGACGGTAATGTGTAGCTCCTTGTCAGCATTCTGACTAAATCATTTTGTTCAGATCGTAATCGTAACTCCTTTCTTACTTCACACATTGATTTCAGTTATTTATGACAGCCTCCATTGTTATTTTCTGTGCCACATGGAGTCAATACAGAGGATTGTAGAATGATTTGTATTATAAGCAGTGATTTGAATCTGATAACATCTGTCTGTCAGACAACTGTGTCAGACAACAATGGTTTACACATAGACAATAGTTATGGCACAGTCAATTGGCCACCTCTTTCAGGCTATTGTCCTATGAGGTAGGAGATCCATACCCCTTATGATTGAAAAGTGATGTAAGCCCTTTAAGGGTGTTCTTCCTGAATCAACCAATATATATATCTCTGTGGCATCCATGATTGATATACATCTCTCTGTTATCTACCCTGACAGTTGTTCTAAAATGACATAATGTGAATGTTTTTGATGTCATTCATTGCTCACATGCATTCCCTGTTCACAAGATAATTATACTCTGCATTACATGTCTTCATCCAAACATTGTTTTATTACTACAGTTATTTTCATCACACTGTATAGTTTAATGGCAGAATAAGGCTTCCATAAAATATTTCTTACTGTATATGGCATGCTGCCATACTATCAGAAAGTGTGACTGATCTGCTGTTACAATACTTTCTTCTGTGTTGATGCTGTTGAATCGCTATTATTGTACTGTTCCATGTAATTCCACGTGAGCATGCCCAGTACAACGATGTCTTAGATGTGTGCAAATTACCACTGGAAAACTTGTATTTATAAAAGGTCATCTGATCTGTGTTGCCATTTTTCACTTACGCTGATTGAGTGTTATTATATTACCATTTAGCATTTATTTATTTGACTTTGTTTACCAGGAAAGTCAGACTAGGCCAAAAAGCACCCATTTTCACTGTTAGGCCTAGGTAGAAAGGGTCCAAGGGTCCACAATCAAAATCTATCAAAAATCAATTACACGTATTTTAAATCACAAATAATTACATAACAATACAAAACATAAGAGTGAAAAAATGCTGTAATGAGAAAAACATAGCATAAATGTTTCATATGTGTTTCATAGTAGAGTGCAATGAAAAAAAATGTGAGGAAAATCTGATTAGTCATATTGTTTGTTACATAAATTAGTATGTGACAATTCTAATAAGATGTTTAAAAAAGAAATTAGAGATTACATGATTAGAGACAGTGAGTGGAAACTGAGTTTTTTCTTTGTATGAGAAAAGGTGCTCATATTAGAGTTATAAAATGAATAAGGAGAGTGCAGAGTAATATGTCTTCATGTAACTTAGCTGAGTAGGGAAGAAAGAGAAAGAGGTAAAGGAAAGGTGTCCAAAGAGAAACTAGATATGGTAAGGTGGTGGGAAAAACAAAAGAAAGGAATAAAGTAGGAAGTTGGAGAGAGTTGTGCGATGACAACTACAGTGAGTAAGTTCATCCAAGACTGACACAAGAGCAGGTCCATGATTATGTAAAGAATTCTTTTAGCGGCCATTTAAAGGAGGATAGATTAGACATAGTTCTGGTGGTTAGCGGTAGGGAGTTTCATTTTTTTTCTATAGAGTACTGGTATAGGCTTTGCCCAGGAGATTTACTTAGTTTATTTATGATAAGAAGTTGTTTGTCTTCTGATCTCAGAGTTCATTTTGAGAAATATATGTTGATTAAAAGGGTAAGACATGACCAGGCTAATGTCTGTGTATGATTTTATGGATTGTTATAAGGTGAATGTAGGAGAGGTGGATTAGGGGTTCCAGACAGCTAAGGGTATGCAGAACTTTACAGTGATGGGTAAAGAAATTTAAAATAGAAGCAAACTTGGCAATTTTGTTGTAGCAGCTTTCAAGTTTGTTTTTTATGGATGATTGCAAATTGGTTAGAACTGGGGAGCCATAGAGTAAGGAGGGCAGAAGGTAGGCTTGGCTAGTGTAATTTCTGTGAGAGTGCACAAAAAATGTTTGTTTCTGTATAGCATGCCTAGTTTTTGATTTTTATACCTAGTTTTTTACTTTTTTTATATTGCTTTGGATGCAGATGCCAAATTTAAGATTATAATCTATCATGACTCCTAATAGTTTTGAATGGTAAACAAATTCAATTTCAGTGCCATTTGCCAAAAATATTTTGAAATATGTTTTATTAGGAGTGTGTGTTTTGAAAGTAAAAAGGAGGTATTTGCTTTTTGGGATTGAATAAGAGTTGGGCTTTTGTAACCCAGGTTTCAATGGATGACAGCTTTGTTAAGTGATTTCCTTGAGGTGAGTTAAGGGAATTTGAAAAGTAGATGCTGGTAGAGTCATCTGCTTATTGAATTGGGGTACCTCCACAAGAAGATGAATGTAAGTTATTGATAAAAATATTGAATTGTAGAGGGCCAAAGATGGATCCTTGTGGTGGTCCTGTGGAAGTCGGAAGGTATGCAGAGAAGGACCCTTGTCATTTTACATCTTGTTGCCTGTTGGCAAGGTTGCAGGAGAACCACTCAGAAGATGGAGATGATAGACCGAAGGTGGAAAGTTGATTAAGGAGTTTATTGTGAAAGACCATGTCAAAGGCTTTTAATAGATCTAGAAATGCTGCAGGTACAAGTCTATTAGAGTAGCAAGCCTTAGTGACAGTGTCTGTAAATGATAGTAATGCAGTGGAAGTGCTGTGGTCTGGGTGAAATTCATTTATTGAACAAAATTAACCCGAAATCCAAAAAACTGGTACAGGACTGAAAATGACGGCACAGCTCGAACTGAGGAGTTACTTTATTATAAAAAATAATATAAAATATAGAAATATAGAAAATAAACAATAAAAAATACACTTAACAGTAAAACAGGTTAAGCGCTTTCATCTGTCATAATACAGACTTCATCAGAACCATAGTAACAAAATGATCCATGGCTTTTATACTTCAATAGGCGCCAAAAAAATGCACTCAATCACATTTAAAGAATACTCCATTTGTTAAAAAATACATATACTGAGAATAAAAACATACAATTTCTACTGCTATCAAATAAATAAATGACTAGTCTAAAATAAGAAATGGTTTTATACTAATATGTTCATTAATACCAGGGGAACTAGTGGCATCCGTTAACATCTGCCATTTAATTTCTTTTGAGGCTAATAAGGCTTTCCAGTTCCCCCCTTGTACTAAACTGTCCACTTGATCATTAATTGAGAACTTAAAATTATGGAAGTCTCCTTTAACACTAATATGTTTGTACAAAGCATTGTTTTTATCTTGAACCTGACTCTTGTATAAATGCTCGTATATACGTTTCTTTAAGTGTCTCTCAGTTTTTCCAATATAAAATGCAGGGCAGGCACAGCAAGTCGCAAGATAAACTACTTGTTTGGTATTACAATTGCCTGCCCTACATCTAACAGTTGTTCCATTGATGTCTTCTAATTTAAGGTACGCCATTTCATTGATAGCTCTACATTGTTTACAAGAGCCACATTTCCTAGTTCCTGTATACCTCTTTTTTGAATTATTAGTTGCTTGTTCAAGTAACTTTTTAATATTGGGTGCTGTTTTATATACAAAATTTGGATGACTACCTAATACCACCCCAATATTTTCCAAAACTGTAATCAAGTCCCAATGTCGTTTGACTATCTCCTTAACATATTGTACAAATGGGTATACATCAAAACACATCCTTGAGTTCCCCTAAACAATCTTTAAGTTCAACTAAACAAGGATATCAACACAATTCTTCTGGTAAATGTGCGCACGCAAAAACAGGATATGATATCAGCACGCAGATTGACATTCCAAACGGACAAGCGTGCGGTAGTACTGATGGCGTGCAGTCTTTTCAGGACACTATAGAACTTACGTATCGAAATGTGAACACAATTTTATCACCGGACAAAGAGTTCACATTTGATTTTAGTTTATTTTACACCAGGGATGAAGCAAAGCGCATGGGAGCGCGACCTAAATTTCAGCAACCAGTGAGGACTTATTCAGCTATTACGAAGGTGCAAAACGCACACACTAAAGGTACTGTTAATAAGATAGCTTCTAGCCCTTATATTAATCAACATAGCAATAAATGTCTGGGCAAAAAAGACATTGGCAATGACTTTAATGGTAAAATACAGAACAATTATGCTAATGATGCCTTTGACCAGTTTTTAAGTGATGACTATGAGTTTATGTATGTTGACGAACATTTTCAAGTCGCCAAAAATGGGAGAGGTCCCAGTTCATTGAATGACTCTATAAAAGACATGATTTTTGCTTTAGGAAAGAAACTATTTTTCATTAAAAATTTAAAAATAGATAATGCCTATTTAGCAAAATGTATTGAATTACACGTTGTTCCAAAGGGATTGAGATTTTATAAATTACCGTTGGGGGTTGATTACAATATAGGCATTATTAATGAATTTAATAAAATGTTTGATGGTTTTGGTTTTGAATACATGAAAATGTTGATGAAATTGAATGATGAAAAATTATCTGGATTAGTTAGAGAAGTGGATAAATTGAATCAGGACATTATCAATGATGTACTATTTGACCAGTGGAAAGATTTATATTATAAGCAATTTCAAACAGCAGAAAATAAAGCAAAAAACATTTATGATAGAAAAAGTAGAAAAATAAAGCGTGATTTAGAATCATATCACGTTAATAGAGCATATATTTGGCCACAGGACAGATCAGCATTTGAGACTGATAGACATCAGAGTTTTAGAAATAGGACGGGACAAATGAGTAAGGATATGAATTTTCAGGGAGGCAGATTCTATCCAGCTCCAAAAAAGCAGTATACCCAGTGGAACAGGAGACAACGATAAAAAATTATGAACAATATAATGATTCTTTGATTTTGGAAGTCCCTAAAGTAAAGTTCACGGAGGCAAATATATCAAACACAAGTAGGTTATCAATAGATAATTTGTCAGTTGAAGGAATAGTTACTATACACATTACTGGAACAAATGGTGACAATGAGAATGTGTCATTGTTAGGAACTGGTAAAAATATCTTATTCATATTTAATGGGTTTAATGTATTCAACTACACTGAGTTGGTGATATCACGTGAATTTTTTTACACTATTTAGTAAATGAATGAAATATATTCCCAACACTGGACTTAATCTGGTTGATTGTATTAAAGAAATTTAATTATATTGTAGAAGACTAAATTTAGCCTTACAATTTGAACAACAGGAAGGAAGTGACAAGTGTGTGGTTCAAAAAGAGTTAGTAAAGAAAAGTTCCTATATTCCTAATGTGAATGTACAGATAGCCAATTATGAGAAGATGGTTTGTAAGGATATATATTGGTTAAACAAAAATATAAAAGCAGGAAATATTTATAAAAATACCTTTAAGGACAATTTAACTATTCACGAAAGGACCTGCTTGGACCAAATTATACGCAATAATGAAATATGCATAATGAAACCAGATAAGGGAGGTGGATTGTTATATACAATACATTTGATTACAACACTGCACTACACAATATATTATACACATCTGGTAATTATGAAGTAGTTTCCATTAATGAGATTAATATAGGTTATAAAAGGATAGATTTAGCCTTAGAGGAATATTTGATAGATAACAGAATTACTTATGAAGTGTACTCATTTATGAAAGCTGAATATCCAATTTTGGCTAATATCATAGGTATTCCTAAGGTACACAAGAGTATTATCAATCCTCCTTTTAGACCTATTATATCGGGATCAAAGTCTAAAATGTACAATATGGGTGTTGCTATAGACAGATGGACTAAACATGTTTATGAGAAATTAACTTACATTACGAAGGATTCTTGGAACTTTTTAAGTAAACTAACACCAAATATATGGAATAAAGAACTTATGTTTATAACCATTGATGTTATAGATTTGTTTTCATGTATACCTAAAGAAATTGGATTAGAATTTTTTAGTAATAGTTTGAGAAAGTATTCTAATATGAGTTGGGATAAAATATGTTTGGTTACAGATATGATGGGGTTAGTACTTGATCACAACTATATACATTTTCAAGGTGAATTTTTCAGACAAAATAAAGGTGTAGCTATGGGGGCCTCATGTGCCCCTATTTTTGCAAACCTTGTCATGTTAGAATGGGAGACTGAATTTTTGTTCAAAAGTACATATTATTCAGATATTGCCTTTTATACCCGATATTTGGATGATTTATTCATTTTATGGAAGGGTACAAAAAAGAATATTATGTCATTTGTTGACTATATCAATTGTACAACTGAATTTCTTAAGTTTACATACACTATTAGTGACGATGGTATTGCTTATTTGGACACTTTTATAAGTCACAGTAATGGAGGGTTTGTTTCTAAAATTCACAGGAAGACTACGTTTTCCAATGATTACATTGAATTCAGTAGTAATCATCCATCATATGTGTTTAAAAATGTATTCAAAGGACAGTGTATCAGAGCTGCCCACATGTCTTCTACTAAGGAAATTATGGAAAATGAGTTACAACTAATATATAATATGTTTGAAAACAGAGGTTATCCCAAGACCTTGTTGAATGATGTGGTTAACTATGTTTACAAACATTGGGGTACCAAATATCAACCCCTATTGGGTAGGTCACCCAATACAGCTAATAATAATGGTAATAACACAAATAATAAAGCCTTAGCATGTGAAACAAACAATAGAGTATGTGTTTTGATGTATACCCCATTCATACCTCTCAACCTGGAAATATCAACAATCTGGACAAGGCCCATGAAAAATAGGTACAAATCTGTGTGCTGATCAACATAAAATGTGCATACATAATTACACAACTCCGCCCAATCCAATGGAATTGTAGGAGACCAACTTTCAAATGCAAACTGAAGAACATAACCAAAATATATCACAGAGTCCCCCTGCAGCCATTCCAATGTCCCATTACCTGGCTATTTCACCTCATTTGCCATCAACACTAATGTGTGCATACTGCTTTACATCTACAATGATTATTTGGATTTTATTTTTTTAAATTTTATAGCACAATGCACAAATACCAAGATATCTGCTAAACAAAGCAATACTGTCTCATACATGTGCTCTTTGATACACCTTCCTGACTTTATTAAATTATATTCCTTGTATAATACATCACACTCGTTAGACTTAAGTTAGAGCGGATTTTAAATGTATTGTTTAAACATTTTTCCAGTAGGCAATGAAACAAATGCATGCACCAATAAGGACAAAACTGCCCTATTCAGAACATTTCCATGATAACAGTCAGTCTAGTTCTACACACAATATATATATATATATATATATATATATATATATATATATATATATATATATATATATATATATTATATAATCACAGTAGTGTAAGCCATAGGCATGTTGTACAGCTTCTTGCACTTATTTTCAATTGGGGGGAGGCCAAAAACCAGGGTCACATTTTAAACATTGCTTGTATAATTTTGGAAAGTTACTTACATAAAATATTGTGTTACCACCGTGCATTTCACTGCCAAGTCTTGAACCCAGCCAGAACCCTGTGCACTACAGTCAGAACAACATACCATTATACTAAATCAGCAGTTTCCTGAAAGACAAACTTAAATGGCTATCATTTAGTGAATTCAGTTCTCACTTCTCAGCATAGCTCTCAACCTCTTAGCACAAAAATACAGAACAAAGCCAATAATGGGGGAATACAGCCTCAAAATAGGGACACATACATTTCATATACTGATCTTATAAACTTATAAAATTGCTAGAATAAAAGGTTTTGTTTTACCGCAAATCCTGAAAACCACTGCTTTAATGAGGAACAGAACAAAAATGTGAAGCATAAATTCAGACGTTATGGTGTCTAGGGACTTTAGGCTCACACACACGCACACATACAGGTGATCACCAAGGTGCATTATTTTAGATAATAGGGATAGAAGGAAACAGGATAGTTACCAACATCAGTACTTGCTAGTGATTCAAGCAAGGTAGGGTGTGCTGAATCCTAGCACAACAGAGAGGTGGCTTTCACAAATACAACAATTTTAAAGTAGACTACAGATCATACAGACCAATGAAAAAAATAGCACTGCTATGTAAAAGCTGCTAGTATAAACCAAAAATAACACCAGCAGTAGCCTATACTGTCACCATGGGAGGAACCAGGAAAGCCAGTTATACATAAAATATTACCATAACACAAAATAGAGCCTTTAAGCAGCACCAGCACAACCTAATGTGTAAAATGAATGCATAAACCTTTACTTCCCAGATGTTATAAGACTGCTTTTCCAGTAAGAGACGTCAAGGCAGGTTGGTTGTATCAAAGCCCAGCATGGCAAAGCAGTAGCATTCTCAGAAATGACATGTGTACAGCAGACCACAGAAAACACAGTCAATGAAAAGGTAGCACCTCTAATAATCACTAGTAATACAAACCTGAAATAACAGCAGAAACTGTTACTTTCACCAAGAGGAATGAGCAAGACCAGTTTCAGATGGAAAAGCATCACAGTACAAAATGAAGCCTCTAAATCAGGACTAGCACACTCTAGTATAAAGTAAACACAGAAGACTTTACTTCACAGATGTGGTACTGTTTTTCTCATTGAAATCCTGTATCAGGGTTCATAACAGGTTGGCCATGAGGAAACTCCAAACAATAGAGCGCAATACTTTCTAGCATAGCACACTACTTCTCTGACTGCCGTTGTTACATGGGGTGAGTTGCATTTGAAGCTGTGACATATTAATTGTACTTCACAGCAATGTAGGGGGGACATACTATTTAAATAAATAAAATGCTTGTAACTATACTTTTCTAACCTGAACTATGATGTGAAAAGAGATACTGACTCACTGCACCTGTGATAACAATAATGTTATTTAAATAAATAAAATGCTTGTAACTATACTTTTCTAACCTGAGCTATGATGTGAAAAGAGATACTGACTCACTGCACCTGTGATAATAATAATGTGTTATATTTTAGCAATGAAATATTAGCATATAGTAATGTATAGTGTTAAAACGCACACACACACTCACTCTGCAATTAAAAATGCATTCGCCGACTTTAAACCAATTCTGTAACAGCTTACTAGCATTAGTGCATTGCACTGAATTCACCTAGCTCTGCAATTAAATCTGTTCAGTATTAGTAACAGCTTAATTAGGTACCTGCCATTCGTTAACAGTATGACTTTAATCCTCCATTCTATTACTGTAACAGCGCGGCTTAGAGATTCACCAGCTCTGCAGTTAATTCATTAACCCAACCAGTCCAAGGCTTACAAAGTACAGAAATCCTCCTGCGTTCAAGCGCGGCTTCAAAATCCTGTGTTCTGTTATTCAAACAGATGTGCGGCTTAATTCCAACAGGCTGACGGAGCTGACGTCATCGCGCACGTAATGACGTCAGCTGTGAAAGCGCGAAAATCTAAAAAATAGATTAAAAATCGGAAATAATGGGGTGCCACTCGGGAATCGTGGCACCCCATTATAGGGACCCCAAAACTCGGTAATAACCGAGTAATTCGGGACAGTTCAGAGGTTTGACCCCATTTGTACAATATGTTAAGGAGATAGTCAAACAACATTGGGACTTGATTACAGTTTCGGAAAATATTGGGATGGTATTAGGTAGTCATCCAAATTTTGTATATAAAACAGCACCCAATATTAAAAAGTTACTTGAACAAGCAACTAATAATTCAAAAAAGAGGTATACAGGAACTAGGAAATGTGGCTCTTGTAAACAATGTAGAGCTATCAATGAAATGGTGTACATTAAATTAGAAAACATCAGTGGAACAATTGTTAGATGTAGGGCAGGCAATTGTAATACCAAACAAGTAGTTTATCTTGTGACTTGCTGTGCCTGCCCTGCATTTTATATTGGAAAATCTGAGAGACACTTAAAGAAACGTATATACGAGCATTTATACAAGATTCAGGTTCAAGATACAAACAATGCTTTATACAAACATATTAGTGTTAAAGGAGACTTCCATAATTTTAAGCTCTCAATTATTGATCAAGTGGACAGTTTAGTACAAGGGGGGAACTGGAAAGCCTTATTAGCCTCAAAAGAAAGTAAATGGCAGATGTTAACGGATGCCACTAGTTCCCCTGGTATTAATGAACATATTAGTATATAACCATTTCTTATTTTAGACTAGTCATTTATTTATTTATTTATTTATTTGATAGCAGTAGAAATTGTATGTTTTTATTCTCAGTATATGTATTTTTTAACAAATGGAGCATGTCTTTAAATGTGATTGAGTGCATTTTTTGGCGCCTAATGAAGTATAAAAACCATGGATCATTTTGTTACTATGGTTCTGATGAAGTCTGTATTATGACAGATGAAAGCGCTTAACCTGTTTTACTCTTGTGTATTTTTTATTCTTTATTTTTTATTTTCTATATTTTATATTATTTTTTTATAATAAAGTAACTCCTCAGTTCGAGCTGTGCCGTCATTTTCAGTCCTGTACCAGTTTTTTTTGATTTTGGGTGAAATTCATGTTGCATATTGGTGATTATCTTCATCTGTAAGAAATAGTAGAGAAATCATTAATATATACATCCTTCAACAATTTTAGAGAGGGGATACAGGATGACTATGAGATAAAAATCTGTAATGTCAGTGGAATTGTCACTTTTGTGTAAAGGGATTATATGAGCCATTTTCCATAAGTTAGTGACACAGGATACTGCAATTGCTCTATTAGTAAGAATCCTGATTGGGTATGTCATTGTATCTGCATCTAGATTTAGGTATTCCATGGGAAAGTAGTCATCTGAGGAGGAACAAAGCTTTAGTTTATGTAAACTCTCTTGTTTGAGAGTTATAGAAACTGGTTGCGAGGTAAAGTTGGTGGAGTCATCTATATATGTACTGGAGAGGTTGCAGTTAGATTAATTTTATTAAGGAGATTTTCTAGGGTCTAAAGTGAGGGAAGTAAGCTGCGTGGAAGGGGTTATGCTAGGGGAGTCTGAGGTTATGTTGGCTATGCATTCTATGAAGTATGTGCTGTAATAGGTAGCTGTTTGAAGAAGGGGAATGTCTGGGTATGGGCTTGGATACTTGCTTGTACCTGGGTTGATGAGAGATGATATGAAGAACCAGAACTTTTTAGGGTTGATTTTATGGCTATCTTGTAGGTGAGTACAATAGGTTATTTTATCTCTAGTAACTTGTTTCTTGACTTGATTTTGCAGTGGTCTGAATAGTTGCAGATTTTTGTAATTGTTTATTCTTTTGCCAGTTAATCCATGCTTTATCTCTGTCTTTCATAAAGAGTTAGCATTGGTTGGTGAGCCATGGGGTATGGTTGTTTTTTAATTCATTTTGTAAGCTGTGGTGCTAAGCTGTTAATTATATTTAGAAATGGTGCATTGAAGTATTCAGATTTATCCTTTAAGGGGAGTCTTTTTAAGATGGGCCAAATAACTGCTTTCAAAGCTTCAATGAAAGACTCTTTGGAGAAATTGGAGAGATTAGGGGTAGTTTTCAGGTTATATTCCTTTGTCAGTTGCATAATATTCCTGTGGGTAAAGGCTATTAGATGGTCACTTAGTTTATCTGGGAGAGTACCTGAGGAGGTAAAATATATGGGTTGGTAATCTGAAACCAGTCCAGGATAGATTGCTGGGAGATATTTTTACCATATCTTATTAGTGTATTAATAAGTTGTGGAAGTCCAAAGAGATTCATGCTGTTGATTGCTGAATTTGCAGATAAAGACTGCCAGTCAATGTTTACATCACCCAGAAGGATAATTTCTTTTTTGATTGTATGTATTATCCAGGATTGCATGTTTTCAAGTATTGGAGTGTTCTATCCTGGGGGATATATACCACAGCAATGCATATACTCTTGGCTCTATTAAGTTTTAGCAATGAGGTTTCAATTTCTGCTTTTCCAAATGTAGGGATTGTGCCTGTATAGGGAGTTACTGTGAGCATATTTTGGAAGATTATAGCTTTTGTACCATATTTTCATGTGTTCTATCCAGACTAATGATATTATAACCAAGGGGTAGCATTTCAGCATCTTTTATTCCTGGTTTTAGCCAGGACTCTTTTGTAGCTATTATATCTGGGTTCTGTTGAGTCATCCAGGCATGAAAATCTGTGATTTTGTTACATATGCTTGTAAGGTTTAGAGTGACTATTTTTAAACTTTTAGGGTGTATTCTTTGGTTTGGGGTCTGGTTGGGACCTCTATTGGGATGGATGTCACCACATTGATGGATGACATTTTAGTAGATATGGGTAGAAGTATTACCTTGGCATTGGGGCTGGCATTTTTTAGTATTTTTGGGTTACAACAGTAGCATGGAATTTTGGGAAATAGGCATGAAGAGATTTTTGAGTAGCTATTGAGAAGATGGTTGATAGGTGAGGATGAAGTAATGGTTGAGGTATACATATTATTATAACTTCTGGGGATGTTAGAAATGTTTACATAACTATACTACATTTGCCTATCTATTACATGTTTATAGATGATAAATCCCTTTCCTATGGGTGCCACTAACATTTATTTGCAAACACACGTCCATTTCTGATGTGCATGGCATGAACGTTGTAAGGTTCATTTGTTGTTGTATACACATGCTGAGGTGGAAAATACAACAATGGTGTCAGCTTCCATCCATATATCCCCTATATATGCATCTTATACGCAGTAACTGCATTCTGTGCATTCATCCAATAATGTATCTGCTGTCCTTGCTGTTATCTCCGCCCAGCATTTTATTAGCATGTTATGTCATATTAACCCCCTTTGTTACACTACAGCTTCACATCCCTCACACAGCCTTTGTGAGCATGTCCATTTTTATTGATGTGCCGAAGTCATGTATTGTTATTGACATTAACTATTATTACAGCAAAGTGGCAGGATTCATGTTAGAAATGTTTCTTTGTCTGTTCAGCACATTTCCTTGCAGTATAGGAGTTCAGTTTATTCATTTTCCCCTCCCATCTTAATTACTTATGCAGTACAAGCAATATTATTTATGTATAATTCCCTCATTTCACTTCCCCTCCTTCAGAATGATTTCATTGTACTTGCCCTTAATATTTCAGGGATACAGCTCATGCTCATGTATTAGTTTTGCCTATAGGCAAGCCATTTTGTTTACATTTTGTGTTCATGCTTGCAAGCACATTTCTATGTACACTATTGCTGGCCATGAAAAAGTGCTTGTAAATGTGTAGGCAGGATGAGCAGCATGCATATTCGATTAGAGCTGCTGTTCATTGTGTTAACATGCTTAAATTGTGTAGGCTTAGCTTGAAGCCTACATGGTTTTTAATGAATCCCAGCATCAATGTGTAGCTGTTGTCTGTGCAGCATTACTAGGTTGTTAATGATTCCCAGCATCAATGTGTAGCTAATAAATTCCACTACCAGTAAAACCAAAAAAAGTGAACCAGTAACAACTGCTGAAGACCGATTTGTTGTAAAACAAAACAAAAGAACTCAAGTACTAAGCGCTTTCACCCACACAAGTTAGGACATCATCAGAGTACTAAGAATCCACACATTAACTTCCTTTTAAATACATGTGCAAATTAAATAATTAAGCAATTTATCTGATACACAATTAATTGTATATCATAATTTAAAAGAGCTATATATACAATAAAAATACAGCCAAGACTTGTGAAAATTTATAATAGTAATGTCAATATATAATTAAACTATTTACAAGGAACCTATACATAAAAATAGTACAAAATAAGCCAAACAGAATTCATAAAGAAGAAATCATAATAAAAATTACTCTAAAAAGTCCTATTAATAATATTATTTTAAAATCATTAGTGCTTAAAAAAACATTGAATAAAGCACTATTGCAGCAATGATTACACTGACACTTTAAATAAAATGTAGATTCGTTAATAATGTTAAAATCAACCAACTATTAAATATCAACATACTATTAAATATTAAATAAATTGAGACTTATATTTAAGTATGCTAGATATAGAAATGTGCTCATTAATACCAGGTATAGAACTAGCATTTAATCTTAATTGCCATAAACATTCTTTAGCCTCTAGTAAGGTTTTATCGTGACCTCCTTTGTTATTATTATTATACACAATTCTATCAATTACAAAAAATAAATACCTCTTGAAATTCTGACATCTTGAACTATGTATATAAAGAGAACTAGTATTTCTTTGCTTTTTTATGTCTCTAACATGTTCCACTATTCGTTCTCTGAGTTTCCTAATCGTTTTGCCAACATAGAAAGCTGAACATGATGAACAAGTAGCAAGGTAAACCACCATTTTGGTGTTACAGTTACAGTGACCTGGGCATCTAATGGTATTACTAAAATTATGTACTACAACATATGGTCCATCGTTAATATATTTGCAAGTACGACATGCCCCACATTTACTCATCCTAGACATATTAAACATATTCCTATTACTGGCTGCCTCAAAATATTCTTTAAGGTTCATCCCCCTGTTATATGTAACCTTGGGCCCATGCCCTAGATTGTCAATTAGTTCACCATTGTTCTGAAAAATACTTGTCCAAGTCTCACGCACTATGTTTACGATCCTGGATGATATTACATTAAATGGTATAATAAAGGTGTCATTTTTAGTAGTACCTTTATTCTTAGATATATTGTTGTCAAAACCAAACTTTATTATAGGTTTATATATTTGATTTCTTTTCATATGAATCTCATCACTGACTTTGGTAATTAATTCAAGTGGGTAGCCTCTGTCAATAAACATATTAGATAATATTTCAATCTCATTGCAAAAATTGGTGTCATCACTAATAATTCTAGAAAATCTGACCATCTGTCCTTTAACTAGATTGTTTTTTTGGTAATAAGGATGGCAGCTATCAAAGTGTAAAAAAGAGTTGGAATGGGTTTTTTTCCTAAAAATGTTTGATTCCAACTTACCCATGTTTTTATAAAATAAAATATCTAGGTATTCACAATTATTATTAAATATCTTTCTAGTAAAATTCAAAAAGCTGGATGTCGTTTTTAAAAAATTTTCAAATTCAATAAGCATTTCTCTATTGCCCTTCCAAAAAATAAGGATGTCATCCAGGTATCTTAGATAAAGGACAATATTCGGCCAGAAACTAGACGTAAAAACATATTGTGTTTCCCACAAAGCTAACACCAAATTTGCATAAATGGGGTGACATCTAGCCCCCATAGCTACTCCTGTCTTTTGTTTGTAATATTCGCCATTGATGTACATATACTTGTTCTCAAGTACAATTTCCTTCAGTTCCCCTAACAATTTACATTTAGCCTTATTTAACTCACTGAATTTCAATAGACTGGCCTCAAACATTTCAAAGCCCAATGTGTGGGGAATCACTGTAAATAAATTAACAACATCAATGGTTACCATAATCACATCTTTATCAATGTCACTAATATGTTCTCTCACTTTTTCTAAACAATGCCAGGAATCCTTTAATATATGAGGCAAGTGTTTCAAAGTCCCCTTACAATGTAAATCTATATATGAGGCAATAGCCTCAGTCTTAGAACCCCTGGCAGAAACTATGGGCCTAAACGGTGGATTGTATGTATCCTTATGGATTTTAGGGATACCAAAGATGGATGGCATCATTGGATGTTCCACTAATAAATAGTTGTATTCATCTTTAGTAATGACACCATCCATCAAAAATTCATATAAATACCAATCCACTTTAACATATGCCCATTCCATCTCGTGTTTTGACACTTTTTAATAGGTTGTGTTGTCACTTAACATTACTGTCATTTTGTTTAGTCAGTTTTAGACATAATTACAACCCCACCACCCTTATCGGGTTTCATAACCCTAAATTTGTCAGTGGTAGTTAGCTCCTTAAGACAAAATTTTTCAGCTGAAGTCAAATTATCAGATGTAATTTTTTAATTCTTTATTATTCTTCTTATTTGTGTTTCACATAATCTTTCAAATAAATCATTGGGTTCTGTGGGGGTATAAAGGTATTACTCCTTTTTAGAGTAAATCTAGTGTTGTCTGTCTGAATACATTTACTGCTGGCAAAAAACATCTTGAGATTAAGTGTTCTAGTATAAAGTTTTAAATTAATTAAAATCCTACCAATGTCCAATCTAAACGAAGGGACAAATCTAAAGCCCTTTTTGAAAAGATTAACATATGTAGCATTAAAATAAGTATCAGTGTAGTTGTATACACCAATACCTCCTTCTACAATGATAGAACAATGCTATTCGATGTTGTCCTTGTTCGTCTCCTGTATGAATTCCATAGAATATGGCATTATATCAAAACCATCCAAAGGGCTAAGACATGGAATAACACTATCATGAATATCATTCAGCTGTCTGTGCATCATCACGAGGTTGTTAATGAATCCCAGCATCAATGTGTAGCTGTTGTCTATGCAAAATTACTAGGTTGTTAATGAATCCCAGCGTCGATGTGCAGCTGTTGTCTGTGCAGCATTACTAGGTTGTTAATGAATCCCAGCATCAATGTGTAGCTGTTGTCTGTCCAACATTACTATGTTTTTCGTGGCTTTCAAAGCTGTAAAGCACTTTGCACTCCTACACTCCTTTTTTCTTTAACTAATAGTACATGGCAACATCTTAAGCTCCATGTACTAGAAATAATTAAGACTAGTTCTTTCAGGTCATGATGAACAACTTTTCTTGTCAGGATTCATCTCTCTAGCTTTGCTGTTAAGGCAAATTCTTAGATAGGCATGTCTTGATCACAAAACATGATCTTAATCCCCTAATTTCTGAGCAGCCAATTTCAACAGCAAAAAGGATGGCTAAAGCACCTATAACATAACATTGATTAAAAAATTAAAACACCTTATTCACTACTGCTACATGTTTATGATGATATAACATTTTTTTGGTTTACAGAGATGAAAGGACACCTTTTAAAGAAAAAAAGAATGTTTGAAACCAACAGTGTCTCAGCAGAGAATTGAAGGTGGACAAGTCCAAATCAAGCTAATGTTGGATCACCAGATAGCATAGTTCTGCCTTCTTAAATATCAATATAGTTCATGTGCCTAGTTTTGGGCTACTGCAGCATGGGCATGAAGCAAATGTTTTAAATTAACAACTATCACAAAAACACATCATTATAGGTTTGCTTATCAAAAAACCCAGTTAAAATCAATTATTTTGCCCTGCTTGATGGGTGGGGGGGGGGGGAGTGCTAAAACGCAAAAACCTTTATGTAGGGCAAATTGTTTTAAATTAACAGCAATACCAAAATGCAAGATTATGTCATCATAGGCTAGTCTGTTAAAAATTGGCAGTTAGTCCTTTATTTTTCTGCCTCCCTTGATTGAGGGGGTACTTTTCTGATAAACTTTGCATGTGGGAGTTTTTACCTACACACTCACCTTACTTTATTTAATAATGTCTGAGGCAACATAACTTAAGAGAGAGGAACTTAATCCCCTTAATCCTGCAGAAGAAAAAGTTAATCAATTAGCATATTTAATAAAACTCAAATGCTATATATATATATATATATATATATATATATATATATATATATATTTATATATATATATATATATATATATATATATATATATATGGATTCACTTCATAATACTGAAATCTCAAAACACTGAAAATGAGAAAACTTCATAATATAGAAGACCAAAACACTGAAACTTCAAAACACTGAAAACTCAAAACACTCAAACTCAAAACACTGAAACTCAAAAAAATGAAAACACAAATCATGCATATCTTGTGTTTAAACAACATAAATCATAGCACTTTCCACCAAGTGTAAGCAAGGGGGCAAGCCCCCTGCACCCCCCCATTTGGGGAGCTGTGCCACCTACACCCCCTGCTACTGAAATATATCAACTCCAAGATTGCACTTAGTGTAGTGAAGTGCAATCTTGGAGTTGATATATATAAGTAGCAGGGGGTGTGGGGGGTGCAGCCCCCCACACGGGAGGTGCAGGAGGGCTTGCCCCCCCCACTTACACTTGGTGGAAAGTGCTATAATTTATGTTGTTTGAACTCAGTATATGTAAGTGTTTTAAGTTTCAGTGTTTTGAGTTTTCAAGATTTTGAAGTTTCAGTGTTTTGATATTTCAGTGTTATGAAGTGGATGATATATATATATATATATATATATATATATATATATATATATATATATAGATTCACTTTATAATCTCGAAATACTGAAATGTCGAATTTCAGTATATCGAGACCATAAAGTCAAATCTGTAGAATAGCAAAAGTGCATAACCTCCAGATATGTCGAATTTGCAGTTATGCTTTAACAGTACGTGACGTGGAGTGTATGCATGGATGGTGTGTGGTTTTGTGTGTGGATTTAGGTGGAATTTAAGGTAAGTGCCTAGTTTGTAAGGGGTTTACGTGTATGTGAGTGTGTTTGGAAGTTGTGCGTGTAGGTTAGGGTAGGCAGGTAAAAGTATGAGTGTTTTTAATTGTTGACTGTGGTGGTGTTTGTATGTATGTGATGTGTGTGCACAAGGGACTGTAAAATGTCTGTTTGTAAATACGCTGTCTTTTACTGTTTGGTGTGATCTCGGAGTTAGAATATATAAGTGGGGGGTATGAGGGTGCAGCCCCCCACATGAGTGGTGCAGGGGGACTTGCCCCTCTGCTTATTTGTACTGTAGGTTTGTAGATGTGTGTTGTAATGTTTGTGTGTTTTTTTTCTGGTACTGTGGGTAGTGTAGTGTATGTGTAGTGTGGTGTATGGTGTGCTTAGGTTCGGGATTCTACGTTTTGGGCATTCGGTGTCTTGTGGGTTTGACTTTATAGTCTCGATATACTGAAATTTGACATTTCAGTATTTTGAGATTATAAAGTGAAGCTATATAGATATATACATATATATATATATATATATATATATATATATATATATATATATATATACATATATATATATATATATATATATATATATATATATGTGTGTAGATATATATATACATATACACACACACACACACTCGCACTCAAAGATATATATATAGATATGTTTCTAGATAGATCGATAAACAGATATAGGTATAGCTATAGATATTGATATAGATATGCATACACTGATTTACAGTTCAAAAGTATGTGAAGGGATGCAAAATGATTTTAAAATGCAGTTAGGTCCAAGGAATACCAGAAATTAGAAAGCATGCTTGGAAATGGAAAAAAAAAACTTAACAAAACTCTGGCCACCTACCAATCAGAAAAGGAGCATTACACAACAGTAAGAGTTCAATTAAAAACAAGTTTATTTCTTCATAGCACAACATCATTGCTACAACAGCAAATGCAGTTCAAATTCTTGTCATTCACTTATTATCTGGAAGTGCAACACAGTAGGATTGCATTGTAAATATGCAGTCTCTATGAATATGAAGCGGAAAGCTATTGGATGTGTCTGTACATAAAAATAAATGAATTGACATTTGGATTGATTTGGAATGTTATCTTCTAGTTTAACATAATAAATCCTAGTTAGACATAACTAGCAAATAAGATGTGGTAACAATAATAATAATAATAATAATAATAATAATAATAATAATAATAATTTTACTTTTAATTCTAATGTCAATGTAATTTTCCAGTAAATGCACATACAATTAAACTAAGTAACTTTTTTTCCAATTAACTTATTGATGCAAGAGTCAAGCTTAACTCTAGCTGAGCATCGTTGGAATTGCATTGTATTCCCATTGCCAAGACATGCTTCCTTGCACAACATGAAAATACCCTGTCCTGGATTAACATTGTCCAGTGATATACCTTTCCAAAGAAACATATCACATCAATTGAAATACAACCAGGTATTTTTTAAATACTTTATAATAGGCATTCCTAAGCATTCTATTTAAAGAATTTCCTTTATACTCAATAAAAGCACACTATGATTCTAATAAACATCAATCTTCATATTCACTGATAACATACTATATATCTTTTATTCCAGCACATCATTTCAGCATTTAATCAAATGGCTTCTTTACCATTTTATCCCAGCTAATGGCTTCAGACATAGTAATTAAACTCCTAAACTAACATGGCTGTTACATCACCATTTTGCCAAAATCTAATAATCTGATCACGCCTGTGAGCAGAAGTGAAACAAAACTGCTAGTTTGCTGCACATATGTAACATTGCCATTGTTACTTTAAGCCTATTGTATTGTAGTGCCACTTTAACACTGCACACATACTGCAACACATTGCATTTTAACCTGTAGTCAGTTGGTACAAGAAGCCTGAAGTGATAATGTCATTTCTGTTAAGTTGTCACATTGTATAGAATAAGAGTTAACATATTTGACTAGACTAATGGTGTATCCTAACATTTCTAAGACTACCAATGAATATACTGACTAACCATAGATATGGACATCCCCTAATTATCCTTATCATTGTAACTCCAATTATTTAAGGCTGTAAAAGATGATGACAGTGCTTCTTCAGTGTGATTAATCTGTGGGAGTGTGCAACCTGCAATGAACACACTCAATCACTGATGGGTCATCCACCAGCCATAACTACACCATATCATCCCAGTATCCACCTACTAAATTCACTGACAGACAGGACATCCCCCACCATAACTATGAGCATTTCCCACTCATCCTCTGTGCCTGTGAACACCATTGGATTTTCACTATTAGCAAGAAAAGCTTTAGTGAGACCTTTCTCTACTTTCTGACCTGATTTGGAGACATCCAACCAACCAGCAACCCCACAGGGGTGTAAAGAACCCTGTACTCTAATGGGAATTAATTTTCTTTTCCACCAAGCCTTATTCCGCACTGAGTAGGAAGAGTAGTGTTTTCCGTACTACCCAAGAAGGCCTTGTCTCCTTAATTTTTTGTACTTATGAAGATAAATTGAAGCCACCAATTTTTGGCCACTTGGTGTCTGAAGAGTATGTGTCTCCAATATCCTATAGGCAACTCAACACTTAGTAACTTAGAAGCCTTGGCCATCTGCTCAAATTTTTTTAATGGTATTATATTTGGTTGATTAAATATTTACTAAAATAATATATGTGTATGTTCCATCTCTTAAAACTCTCACCAACAGAGCAGCAATGGAAGCACATACACTCAGTTGCCCCCCTCATCTTCTTGTCACCTGCTACAACTAATTGTTATTGGCTTTACTTACTGTTACTGATCTCTTTTGTTCTTTTATTTTAATATGTAAGCAATCAGTCCCTGTACTCCTCCAGGTCACTATCCAAAAAGTGGTGACCTGACTTGTGTCCTATTCCCTGTGAATGTTTAATGTACCCTTTACTCTAGCAATGAATGTCAGCTGATGCTCTGCAACCCTTCACTGAGATGGCAGATGCCCATTAACTTCATAAGCAATGTCAGATGCCACTAGGCAACTGACAAGTGTTTTGCAATCATAGCATAGTGAACTAAAGTGAAAACACTAGACTTGTACTCCTTGATCCAGAATAATGATAGCTAGCCACAATACTACATTAGATCTCACCAAAATCATGAACAAACCACTACAGTTAACTAATCAACACATCTATTTCATTTTTTTTCACATACATATACATGCAACAAGAAAGAAATAGAATGCTTTCATAAAACTCTTTCCAGACAATCATCTGAATGGGACACATGTTTTCCTCCATATTTGAACCGCTTCCAAGCAAAACTGTGCAATATATTACCTGCTTTTCTAATACAGCTATTCACCACATAATTCAAGCTTTGGAAAATAACTCTTAAATGTACCCCTTCATAATTTAAATCCTGAAGAAGAAAATAATTATTAAGCTATATTACAATATTACCCTTTTCCGCCAATATTTTTTCACTTATCATGGATAAATAAGCTATTTTCCACAGCCTAAAGAAATACAGTATATTACTCATCAGCTTTAAAAAAATATCATATTATACACTGAAAGATCCCCATAAAGCATGTCTTATTCTAATATAATTAATTAGAAAATTATGAACTTCACCCACATTTCTGCTTCCTAACTTAATAATGCTATGTCAATGTTCAGATGCCCTCCTTGTTTTAGCAGTTTGTAGATATTGTACATACTGCAAATATTTCATTAATGGGGTCATGAATGGAGATGTGCATGGATAGTAGAACCTTACTTACGTCTTGTCAGTGTGTCACTGCTACCCTCAGTATTTAATCTTTTACAACAAAACTTGTTTGCTAAAAGAGTAGCACTAAATTTTACTTACAGAACATGCATAAGATCAATAAAATAGGCTATTTTGTGGTGTAAATAATGCAGCTGCACTTCTGTGATTTTTGGTCACCAAAAGATGGCGTCAAGATGGTGAAATCCACTGAAAATGTTCACAAGGACATATGTGCTACCCAAACAGCTCTGGAGACAATCACACAGCAATGCTGAACTACTACAAATTAAAAATATTGTCACAAACATGATCAGCACCTGGAAAACATTCAGTAGGTCTTACAATGGCAACAGGAAATCCTCAAGGAACACCAGCTGATGGTAAATGTGCAGGCTAAACATATTACAGATTTGCAGTTATAATTCATTTATTCAGCTGGATGCCAAAATTGATGAAAAACTGAAAACAGAGCATACTGAAATAATCTACAGATTCTAGCGTTTCTCAGAAAGGGTCAAATAGCAGCCAATAGCTTTGGTATCCTGTGTCAGTCCTTATAAATAGGCCTTTATCACTTCAGAGGTTAGCTACTTCTTGGACTAGAATATCCTGCTATTACAAAAAGATCTCATTGCATCCAGTCAAGGTGAGTAAGCCTCTTCTATCCTAGATAGATTATTTTGGGGTTACTATTACATGAACAAACTTTTCAAAGTACGAATGTCATATGGTCGACACCATATGATCGAACTTTGAAAAGTTCGAAGGTTAAATGTAACGGTGCCGTACGGTGCAGAATGGGAGAATTTCCCTTTTCTGCACTGACATACGATCTCGTAGTTGGTATATTTAAGTAGGGGGGTGTGTGGGGTGCAGCCCCCCCACGTGGGAGGTGCAGGGGGGCTTGCCCCACTGCTCGGACTGTTAAGGTAAGTTTTATTTTTTTTTTTATGTTTTATTATATATTTAAAGTTTCAAACTTTGATCATATGTTGTCAAACGGGTCTATATTAAAACATTGAAGTTTCACAACTTTGAATGTCCTAATATCGACCCCTATTCACTGAACACTGAAATAGCGAAGGTGCAGAACACTGAATTTCTTCTAGGGAAGGAATTCGGTTGGCCGTTCCTGTGGCTTCACTATTTTCAGCACTGCGGTGGAAAGTTACGGGTCGGGAACAGGTAAGTGTGCAATTGTGTGGACATGAAGTTTAGGGTGTGGAGTAGGTGAGTTAGGGTTAGGGCACAGGTCAGGTAAGTGTGCGATTGTGTGGACATGAGGGTTAGGGAGGGATAGGTGAGTTAGGGTTAGGGTGCGGGTGAGGTGAGTGTGTGATAGTGACAGACCTTAGGGGTAGGGTTTGGGTTAAGGGAAGTGGATAGCTAGTGGTGTATGTACAGTTTAGTGAAGGGTTATATGTAGGATTTTAGGTGTATGTGTGTGCATTGCTGTTTGTTTGGTGTACTTGTGTTGTGTGTATGTGTGTCGGAACAGCAAATTTTTTTCCCTGGGAAAAAATTTGCTGTTCTGCATGTTCGATATTGTCAGTGTTTGCTGAATAGGGGTCAAAATTAGAACATTCGACGCTTTAAAAAGTCGATGTTCTAATATAGACCCATTGTCGAAAATATGGGATTTCGAAGTTTTGAAACTTTTAATATATAATATAGACCCATTATTTTGATGTGTTTGGATTTTAATAGCTGCATACATTTAAAATTAGCTGGCCATGCTGACAAAATTGTATCTAATTGCAGTGCTGCTTTGATGACAAAAAGAAAACATTAGTCCCATATCTGCACTAGGCAAGAGAATGAGGATTTGCTGTCTCCTTAAGATACCCAGTTATTTTACAGATAAGTAAGGGTACTCAGACTTTCCAGTTTTTGATGGTATAAAGCACTGAGGGCTTCCTTAACGAAAGTGAAATTTCTTATAAGAAATCACGCTAGTGGATATTTCTAAACTAAATGAGTCTAATTCCAACACTAAATAATGAGTCAGACTGAAAACTTTCCTAGGGCAAAATGATGGTTGGCCACCATCTGGAATTTGCCTTTTTCCCCACTGTAGTGCAATCTTCGAGTTGGTATATTTATTTAGGTGGGATGTGGGGGGCTGGAGGGTATAGGGGGCATAGCCCCCCACCTGCACAGATGTTAAGTTTTTTTTTTTTTTTTTTTTTTTTTTAGGATCGCTAGGGTGAACTACCATCAGTTTTACCTAAGAAAGTTTTTGCTGAAAAGTTAGTTTCACGATTAGTTTGTTCGCTGATAGTTGTTCGACAAACGGGCATTCACTAAATAGTGATTCAACAAAGTGACATAGACCCATTCATTTCAATGCCTCTATCAATAAGTTTAATTCAATATGAGAGTGTAAGGTATTACTGTGATCTTATTGCTGATGGACTATAATATCGGATTCAATTGATGTTTTTGAAAAAAAAAAAGGGTGTGGGAGGATAACATAATGGTTAAGGTGCTTACCTTAAAGACACAAGGTGCAGGGTTTGATTCTCATGTGGAGTAACTGGCTAGGCTTCAAATGGCCCAAAAGGGCAGTTAACTTAGTACTAATCTATGAATCTTTACTTTTTCTTAATGTTTGTTGATGATTTCTTTTTATATTTTTTTTCTCTTCTCATATTCTTTATGTCACTATATTATTTTAAATGCATCTGCTTTTTGTTGTACTGTAATACCTGTCCATGCTTAATCTCCAACAATTTTGGTGACAATGTGTTTCTTATATGTTTTTGTTCATCGTATCTTTGAATTTATTTGTCTTTGTCATATGGGCCAGACTATGACAAAAAATGGTATTTTGATCAACTCACCCACCCACTTAACAAATTTAAATAAATAAATTTAACTAGCTAGGACCCAGCATAATGAAACTCCCAGCACCAGTCCCAGCCAGGAGAACTTCCAAAGCCATAGTATAATTACTTCCGTACCCTTAGCCAACTATATCATCATTGCAATCAAGCCATGCATTTCTGATATTAGCATTGCTATTCAGTCCATCATACTATAAATTTCTTAACACCTGCCTGATAGTATTAAGGTTCCAAATAAACCTACTAGGCTTAATATTCCAGACAAACCTCTCACCAGCAAACTGCTACTCCACTACCCCCTCTGGACATGAATGAAGTGAGAAAATCTTCCACTGTAGAGTGCACAGTTGCTCATATACTTCATGAAAGAAACATGCCTGGATGATGCCTTCAGTTCCATTTCCTCTGGACATGGCCAACACTGTCATAGTCTGGCCCAGTCTTGGACCTTGTGTACACTTACTCCTCTCCTTGTTAACCTAGGGCCAGCCCATTTCCTGCCAATCAATTACCCTACAAGGAAGGGGAGGCATGGACCAACATGGTTTGTTCCCAAACTTCTGTTAATCCAAAGAAATCCCTGACATCTTAGGTATTTTACTCGATCATCTGCAGTCTCCCTGCTCACCATATATGTATTTCTTCAGCATTTCTGGGCAACGAGCACCATAGAAACAAATACTGGAAACACAAAGCTGAAAATATATTTACTTCGGGAAAGAGAAGTGTATTAAAAGTGAAATAACCAAATGAGCCATATTCAGCCATAAAATGTATTTGCTGTTTTCTTTTGGACTGCCATCCTTTAGATTTAAACAGTATTAACATAGTTATACCTGTTGCTCTATAAAAAGGCATACACTCCAGAAAACAAAGGTATGTATTTCAAAGTATTCTCCTTCGTTTGTCCTAATTTTGATGTAATGAGGGACACAGGCTGCAGTTTATTCTCTAAAACTTTCTATGTTTGAGGAAAGCTTGGCTTGCATAAGACACTCATCTGCACTCAAACAAAATGCATTTCTTAAACAAAATTATTTTATTTTATTTATATTTGTTTATCAGTGCAGTGCACTTATTAGGGATGACCATTTGCAGGCACAGCCTAGGTGAAAGAACTGACATTTAGAAAAATAATGATGACATACACAGCTATAACAAAGAGTCAGACTAGATAAGTAGCAAGAGGTGCAGGGGGCTTGTCCCCTTGTGAAATAAACTGGTTTAGTAATTGCATGTTCCAAGGACTGGTCTTGGACCATGCAGAGTAGTGCGTCAACATTTATTTGTTTGTCTACATGGGTTGACATTAGCAACACTGACTTAGCAAGCTCTTTGATATTTTGATTTTCAGTCTTTTGAACTTTCGAGCTTATAATATAGACCTACATATATATATATATATATATATATATATATATATATATATATATATATTGTAAACACTGTGTTTTAGTTGCACACACACACACACACACACACACACACACACACATATAGATTGATATTGATATATACACATACATATATACAAATGAATGCATATAGATAGATAGATAGATAGATAGATAGATAGATAGATAGATAGATAGATAGATAGATAGCTATCAGTCAATATTACTAGATATTAGAGATTCATGGGGACTCAGTAAATCCAAGTTGATGCAGCATCGGCTTTACCATTAACTCTCAAACAAATAAGGGGAGATGTTGTCTTTTATCCTGGCCCTATCGATCACAACAAACATCAACACAATTCTCTTCCACACACTACTTTAATGCCACAACAGTCAACCCCACAACAATGGTAATCTAACTTTTGCCACCATACATATGAGAAGCATAAGAAATAAAGCCACTGAACTCTACATGCCTGGATTACCCAACCCAAACCTAATATTCTTTGTATAACAAACTTGGCTTAAAACCAGCATAAATGACTTTGAAATTATACCACCCAGCTATAATATCATCCATAATGACTGTGTAAAGAGGAAAGGTGGTGGTATTAATTTAATACTTCCAAACAACTACCACATTTTAATGTACAACAAACCAAACCAAAATTCAGTTCAGCAGATTTTCTTATTACTTTCCTCAAAATCAAAACAAACATAAAGAAATATGTATTACTCTTCTTTACATCCCTCCTGGTGACCATACATCTACACCAGAAGATATCCTATATTGGATATCCATAACAATTCCATAAGCAAGCATACTACTAGGTGATGTCACTGTCAATTGGTTGGCCATACCCCCTAACTTCCCTACATCCAGCATGAACTTATACGATTTCACACAACTAATTAACAGCCTCACATATTATAATAAGACATCGAATTCCTTATTAGATTGGATCCTAGTATCAGACCTAACAAATCCCCCACCACAGGTACAATGTCAGACACTCTCAGTGACCAGCATTGAATCTGTACAACCAGGCATCTCACATATCCACTTAAACAGCATGTTTATAAAACAGCATGCAACCTGTCCCAGTTTAAGCCAAAAATATTCATTACTACCTTATCTTCTATCAACTGGAATATCCTAAAAATCCTCCCTTTAGATGATGCTGATAATGAATTCAATATAACTTTCCTAAATATCTTGAATAGCCTTGCACCTCATGAACGGAAGACACTAAGAACAAATAATGCAATATGGCTATCCAAAATGAGTCAAATGCTAATGCAGGATAGCAAAAAAACAGGAAAAGAATGGCAAAAATATAAAACACCACAATATCTCGAAAACTTCAGAATGCTCCACAACCATAAAAAAGCAAATAAATGAAGATAAAAACTATATTATAACAACTTTCAGAACAATGGTAAACATAGCCTTAAACAATTCTGGTCAGTCATTAAAGAAATCTTACAACTTGGCCAAAACATCAGCCCTTACCCCATCCCAATAACTTACCACTCAAAACTGCAATAGAATTTAATTCTTATTTCAGAGATAGCATAGCATCCCTAACCAAGGCTTTTCCAACATATAATCCCAACACTATTCAACAACCACATATTACCATATTCACTTTCACCTTTAAACCTGTGCTCACATCCTATATAAAACTACCCATAAACAAACTCAAACCATGCACTACTTTAGCTGATAACCTTCCAAGCAAGTACCTTAAAATAGCAGCCAATAGCCTTGACTGTCCTGTGTCAATCATTATGAATAGGCCCAACCCTGGAATCCCACATTCCCTATCTCTGGAAAAATATCAAAAATTATACCTTTACACAAAGAAGGAAATTCAACAAGCATTACTAACTTTAGACATATAGCAATCTTATCCTCCCCTCCAAAATACTTGAAAAATGCATTCAAAAACAAATGCTTAACTATCTCCTGCAGGAAGAACTCCTATCCCCAACATGGCTTCCACCCCCCCCCATAGTAATAACACTGAACTTTGAACCTTTATTGATACTGTCAATGAAGCTAAAGATAATAGCAAACTTGTCTCCTCCTTATTTCTAGACTTGTCTAAAGCCTTTAACACTGTCACAGCAAACCTCTACTTCAGATATCCTCGCTAGATGTATCTCACCCACCCTTCTATAGCTGAAAAGCTACCTGTACAATCGGTGTCTGTCAGTAAAATGGCACTCCACCATACCACACAGTCAATGCCAGAGTACCACAAGAGTCTCTGTAGGTCCCCTCTTTAGCATTCTCACTAGCACCCTCCACACATCCACACAACAGGCCTCCCTAGAGTGCAGATGACTCCACACTCATATGCATATCTGACAACCTGACACATCTCCAAAATAATTACTCAGGAAGCTATAACAGCCACTAATACATGGATTTCTAACTCACAGCTGATGCTCAACCCAAAATAAAACAAACTACTTCTTTTTCTCCATATCCCTCTCACAAGAAAAAACAAAATTTAAAATCCTCTTGCTTAACACTACAACCACTGAAGTCACTTCTCATAGCAAATTATTAAGGATGATAGTGGATGATAATCTTAAATCTGATCTGAATATACAAAATTGCATAAAAAAATCACCAAAAACTAGGGATGCTTTACAGAGCCAAAAACTTTCTTACCAATGCAACCAAAACTGTAGTTCCCACTACTTACTTTCTCACCTCACTACTTTATGGAGCTCCCATCCTTACTAACCCCTAGGCACCATAAAACTCAAAACTTGATCAATGCTATAATATAATAAAGTGGCTACAATTGCAACAAATACCCCTTTCAGACTCCACCATGCATAGCACTAAAAAACGCCAATGTTTATAGATTCATAGATTAGTACTAAACTAACAGCCCTTGTGGGCCATTTTAAGCTTAGCCAATTATCCCTTGTGAGACTCAAACCTTGTGTTTGTAAGGTAAACACCTTAACCATTAGGCTACCCTCCCAACCCAACTACTTCATCAACTAACATATAGACAGCTTATTAGCAGCTATAGAATGATCCAAGATCGATCTCCTTGTCCAGCACTAAATACCATTCTACACAACTATGTTTCCACTCAGTCATTATCATCCAATGACCAAAACTCCTCTTAGTCCACAAACCTATCATATCTGCTGGGTGCAGTCTGTACTTATATCGCATTGCTAAACCCTGGAACTCCTTAACTCTATCATGAGGTCAATACTTTCCCTCTAGTCCTTTACAACCATTCTGTCAGACTTCATAGCCAAACTCTGGCTATGTTCTTGCTCAGTCACAGGATAACCCTTCTTTACTTATGTCCTTACTTCAAACAATTTCTCTTCCCCTGACTCTTTCTAAATATGTCATAAATCTGTTTTTTTTTTTCTCTCACGTCATATTGCAGTTCCTGTTTGTATTATATTAACTTACCTCTAATTTCTCTATAAACTGGATAACATTTTTCTAAATATTAAATAGTTGCCATATAAATTGTAACATCAGGAATCATGTTTTTGCAGGGGGGGGCAAGCCCCCCTACACCCCCCTCACACCCCCAGAAACTTAAATATACCAACTCCGAGATCGCACTACAGTGAAGAGAATGACAAAGTTCCCATTCCGCACTGCACGGCAATCTCCATTCACAGTTTTTGAGATTTCATAATCTCGAAGTTCTGAGCTTCGGTATTCAGAGCTTTTGTGGAATTTCGATATTAAGAAGTGGACCTGTATATATATATATATATATATATATATATATATATATATATATATATATATATATATATATATATATATATATATATATATATATATATATATATATATATATATATATATATACATATATATATATATATATATATATATATATATATATATATATATATATATATATATATATATATATGGAAGCCTATTATATGATAGAAACCTCATTTGACTGAAACTCATTTGACTGAGACTATAAGACCGAAATGTCAAAAAATTTCAAAAGACTGAAAAGTCAATTGACTGAAACCCATAAGACTGTAACCCATAATTCTCAATTTCACCATACTAAATTTTAAACTGGACCATATAAAACCAGACTAGTTGGGGGGGGGGTTATGCCCCCCACACACCCCAATGTGGGCGGCTGTGCCCCCACACCCCCCTAACTATATATACTAACTGTAGGATTGCACAACAGTGGGGAAATGGGCATAGTAGTAGCAGCATGTACACTACTGTAAGGTACGTGAAAGGTATATGCCCTTTTCCCTACTGTAGTGCAAGTGTTCTGCACTGTAGTGTAGTGACAGGAATCCACAGATGCCTTCCTTTTTTAACATATCCATTGGCTCTACACACTTCACTGAGTAGTTAATGCATTGCTTGTTTACAAACATACAACTCCTCCCTCACAACCTGAGAGAAATTAGTAAGTTCTGGCTATTCATTCTACTCTTGCCCACAGCTGATTCAACGAGTTCTGGGACCAGTACGATCCTGGGTCATTTAGGGTGCCTTTGAACAATATTAATATGCATTATGGATCACCCTAGTGGTATTGTTTAGAACATATAAAACATCTGATTTTTATAGTATCACCTTCATGGTATCCATTTCAGAGAAAGTGACATAAAAGTGAAGTTAATTTCACCAAACGTAAAATGAGCGAGTGCTGTTCTTTGAAACTAACTTTGCTAAAAGGGAAGGTTGCCTTTCTCTGTGTTTATATATATATATATATATATATATATATATATATATATATATATATATATATATATGCCTGGGGAGTGTAATGGGTGTCCACTCATATGTGGGATGCAGTAGGGCTTGCGTCTGGAAAAAAAAATTAAAACATTTTTGCATTCACCAAAGATAGTTTGGTGGAAGTTTTTGAACTTTTTACCATCACCAAAACTACCATCACTGAGTCAACATGATTAGTCCATTACATTACATTTCATTTGCTTGACAGCAGAAGGAGACAATGAAATTTTATAGTTTTGTCTTTTAATTCCATTTGACATTACTGCTTCCCTTCATTCCTGTCTTCACCTTTACCATTTCTGAATCTGCCCCATGACCTTCTGAATATCTCTGTGGATTATCATTCCACCACCCATTCTAGCAATCTGTTCTATGGGTCTACAATTCTCCCTCTGAAAAAGCACTTCCAAAGATCCAGGAGCAATTAACCCCTACAATCTGGTGCCTATGCCCTTTCCATTCTTCCTCTTCTGTGGTTCCTGTTCAAAATGACCCCTTCATACATCTTAGATACTGTATCATCTTCGATACCAGAATCATGACTCGCTTCTCTCTTCAGGTTTTAAGGCAGAAGAACATTAGTCCAGAAGTGTAGCTAGAGTGGGGTAAGAGAGGTAATTGCCCCAGATGCAAATCGATGGGAGGGCGCAATCACCATCCATCTTCCTATTTGCTGTTTTTTTTTTGTTCTTCAGTTGAAGATCTACCTAGTAGGGGCACGGATGAAACTGTGCTAACCCGATCGCTAGCAGTGAAGACTTTTTTTTCTTTTTTCTTTTTTCTTTTTGCTTTTCAGTGGAAGAGTTAACTGGGCTGAGCAGGGATGTAAATGTAATAATCTGAGTGCTACAGTGTAGTGATCAGGTTATTACAGGGAAGTGCTTTTTTTTAATATTTGCTCTTCAATGGAAAAGCTAGTTGGGAAGTGTGGATGTAACCGTAATAAGCCATCAGGTTATTATAGTGCACTTTTTTTTGCTTTTCAATGGAAGAACTAGATAGGGAGTGTGGATGTTATTTAACCTGATCACTAAAATAGAAAGTAGTGATCAGGTTATTACAAGGAAGTGGTTTTTATTTTGCTCTTCATTTGGGGGAGCTGGTTGTGGTATTTGTCCAGGGTGCTGAATGAGCCATCTACGCCTTTGCTCTAACCGCTAGCTTCTGGTCATATCCCTTTGACTCTGTTTCATGGATCACATTAAGGGATGTCTTCTGAATTTCTTCCAGTGTCCTGATGTCTCTTTCCTAATATAATCTCTTCAGCTGTGAGCAGTGTTTTGCCCGTGCACTGGCCCAGCAATCAAGGAGCCTCAATCCTCACCACTAACACCAGTGAGGAGTGTCCATATAGGGAAAGGATAATAAATACACACACAGTAAAGAACAATTTCCCTTAAGAGCACACACAGATCATAGTTAGTCTGGGGCTGGTTTCTTCCTTTCTCTCCAGGTCCCCAATCAGACTCCTCACTGGCACAGCTATAGGGTCCAGATCTCAGCCTAGTGGGCAAGCTAAAACCTCCAGCACCCTCTCTGTCCAACCAGTGCTTTGTGTCCCTGCCCAAGTAGCTGACGCACACACCCTTTGAGATAAGAGTTTTATACAACCACACAGACACTCCTGGGGAAGGCTAGCACAGGTTTTCCAGCTGTGCCCCTTTTCTGCCCAGTCTAAAAGGTGGTACCAGCTGCCACCACCCACTAATATCAGCTACTCAAAGGCCCTTCTGAAAGGGTGCCCAATTATTACTGTGCAATATTATTATCCAAATGGTAAATGTGACTGAACAGTCAGGGCTTATTAGAGTGACTTGGTACAGTATCACTATACACATGCAATGTATTCTAGAGCTTAAATTAACTCTGCATAAAACAACCATTGTTGAAAGGTTTAAAAATATTTAATAATAAATAAAAAAACACAAGACAATACTTCTTACTACACAGAGCTAGTCAAGAGTTCAGAGATCACAGAGAAATACTTAAAATAATACAGTAGCAAAAGTTCTGACATCACAGAAAAACAAAGTAGTCTAATCTTCCTATATCCTAGCTTTATCTAAGAGAAAACACAGTTCTAAATTAAACTTGCATACAGAGCAAAGCAGTTCTGGTGATGCTGGATGTTCTCAAGACAAAATGCTCAGAGCTCTCTGATTCTCTCTCCTTAAATTGATAACACAGAGCTGCTTCACATGACATCATTCTTCATACTTTGCTGGTATTCCCAGGCTAACAGAAACTGCATTTACATTCTTTACACCTGGTCAGAAACCAGAGCAATAAAGGACATTTATACATACAAATCCTAGCCATTAACTCTGGTCTTAAAACAATAGGCAGGATACCTCCCTCTAGACATATTGGCTCCAAATTTTGACATCAAAGACAGTCATAAAATGCTTAACTTAGCTTTCTTACAGCAGAGTGCACTGTTGTTACATTTTTGCAGTTCAATATCCAGTGCAGTTTTTGCACATTTAAGAGAACAAGCCTGTGGCTTACATTAATATTTACAAATGACAGAATTATCTACAAAATTCTATCTTGCTAGGCTGGCAGCCTTCACCTATCTTCACAAGCAGTATCTGGAATCTATCCACATTAAGAATACATTCCAGTATTGTGTTTGCTGCTCCCATTCCCCTTTTTCCCTGCTCCTGGTGCTCTGGTCCAGGTGTAATCAACACCATAGATCCATTTCCTGCTCTGTTGTCATCACTTTCACTCACCTCAGATGACAGCTTACACCAGGATTGGTGTAGCCTCTGTTCCCTCTGATGTATCAGGTACAAACATAGTGAAGACTAGAGGAGCCAGGACAGTCCTTCAGTGGCATTCCTGCTTCCAGTTTTCTAATTTCAGACATTATATCTCTCACTGAGTCAAAGGGCTACCTGATATCCAGTGAGAAAATGTCCACTGATACTTCTCTGATACTTTCATCTATATCTAAGTCATACAACTAAATCACTTTTGACTGACAGCTTCTTCTGTATGTGATCCCGTGTATGTCACTCTTCTGCAGATTGTTACTCTCCAGAAATGCTGTCTTCCCCTCAAGATTCTCTTTATAAGTTTCCATCCTACTATTGTTAGGTGAACAGGCCTGTGGTTCCACTTGTACAAGATGATTTCCCTGTCAATATCATATAGTGAGCAGGCCTGTAGTTCCACTTGTACAAGGTGATTTTCCTGTCACTGTTGTATAGTGAGCAGGCCTGTAGTTCCACTTGTACAAGATGATTTCCCTGTCACTGTTGTATAGTGAGCAGGCCTGTAGTTCCACTTGTACAAGGTGATTTTCCTGTCACTGTTGTATAGTGAGCAGGCTTGCAGTTCCACTTGTACAAGATGATTTCCCTGTCACTGTTGTATAGTGAACAGGCTTGTAGTTCCACTTGTACAAAGATTATTTCCTTGTCACTGTTGCATAATGAACAATCCTGTAGTTCCTCATAATCTATCTGCTACTTCAACCTTCTGCTTTTCTGTTCTGTGATGCTTCGGTGCTAGTCAATGACCTGTTGAAGAGATTTATCGAGGGATCTGCCAACAACAGGCAAGATTTCTGAGGACTCTGGAAGGCAGCCTATCTAGTCCTTGTGCTTTATCTTCCCAAACAGCACCCCATTTTCTCCCTTTCTCTTCCCTCTCTATCTTGGTGACTTTTCACTGTTTTCCCCATTCTTCCCTGTCTCCCTATCAACACAATAGCCTCTTTTGCTTTCCATTTATTCAGTACCGCTGCTTTTTTTGTAATCTTCTGAAATCTTTTCATCTTTCCTCAACCTTGCCAGGTCTTTACCTTCCTTTTTTCTTTCTGCTGTGTATCTCAAAAAGCCTTTGCTTCCCTTCACAATCCTATCTGCTAACTCTCTCTCTCTCTCTCTTTCAGTGTTTGTCTTTGTTTCACTTGCTACCTTTCTTGTCTTCCTGGTAACTTCCTTGTGCGATGCCTTCTCCACCAGCCATCATGTGTCCAAGTTATATTTACAGGATGGGTGGAATTGTCTTGTGTGTCATACCATCATATCCATCTACACATTATTACTATGTGTGCTGCCAGTATTTGTGCTCCACACCATATCAGCAGGTGACTCCTACAACTCACCTTCACAGTTGTTGCTCCATTCTATATGTTGGTCCTCACAGTACAATGGCTGGCTCTCCATTACCCTCTCTACTCTTTAGACATTCTTCCCATACAGGTTCCAAACTCCATGATGTGTAATATATGTCATTTTGCCCAGCAGAATCTCTGTCACAGTGTCCATCATAGACAACTGGTGTGAGGTACGTTTACATGTATAACCTTACTCTCATTGTTGCCTTTTGTGTATATTAGCTGTAATGGCATTGCCTATCCACAGTGATAAAGTCCTGCAAGGGCAGCTGTACATGCTCCCCAACATGTGTTCCCAACCACTATTGTTATGTGACAGCAGCAGTACATGTAGGGACACTTACACAGCCCTTTCTAGTCATGATATCCTGACATTATGTTCCTTAGCCAGTGTATGTTCTGCTTCTGTCAAAAACATCAATGGCTCACAGTATTATTATTATTATTATTATTATTATTATTATTATTAAATGTTGTGAGCGCTGCTTATCTACAGTCTATGTGTCTCAGTCCCTCGCATATACTTTTCAACCCCTAAGAACAAGACATCTGGACAAGCTCAAAAGTATTGTGGGGATAAAGGTCCAAAATCACTGATAAAGTTTAAGTATTGCTCTTCTACACTTAGAAAGTTGCTTAAATAACAGGTTTGGCATTAGTCTGCATTGTCTGATGGATATAAAGTCCAATACTCAATGTAAGCCATTATTTAATGCTTTGAATCCATATTAATTTGCCAGAAAGCCACACATTTTATGAGTAAAGGGCTATTCTTCAAATATTTTAGCTTTTTTTTTGAAAACATCACCAGAGCAATGGATGAAGGCAAAGAGGGTACATACTACATACCTCTACCTGGCTAAAGCATTTGACAAAATTCCCCTCTCAGGCATAGTAGAAAGGTTAAATAAACTGGGAATAAAACACTATTTTACCCTCTGGATTGCCAGTTGCTCACAGATAAAGTGCAGGTAATCAAAATAGGGCAAGTTACCTCCACAAAGAGAACAGTCACCAACAGAATCCCATAGATTCTGTGCTGGAACCTCTCTTGTTTGGCATCTACCTTATGGAAAGTAAAAGCCAATACCAAAGGGCTCTGGCTAACTAAGTTTGCAGATGACTGCAGCCAAGAACCAGTCATTGAATCTCCAAATAGCTTAGTCATCTCACAGGAAGGTTTGTCTCAAATAAATAACTAGTGTCAAAATCATGGTCTGAAACTAATTGCCACAAAAATACATTACTGTATCTTTTGGGAAGTCATTTACCCCAGGGAGCTACCGCATTGACAATACTCCCTATGAACGTACCCAGTTTTTCAGGATTTGGGAACTTATGTGGACAGTGATCTAACATTTGGTCAATATGCGTCTATTGTTGCATGTAAGCCCTCCTATATTGCACAGCTAATAAAGATAGGGATTGTGTCAAGATCTAGGGATGTCATTGGCCCCTTTACTCATCTATCATTAGGCCAGTTATTGACTATAATGAATATAATATGAACATATATATTATAATATAATGTGAAAGAATATAGAATATAACTTTCTGTTGTAATTGTCTTGCCTTCATGCAACTACATTATGATAAAACTGGGTTTTTGTAACCACTTACCCCAAAAACTATATTCATCTTAATGACATATTTCTTTTTATACATCTTGAAATAGTTTTGCCATACTCCTGATTACTGACACTGTATAACAATGTATTGCTACTTAATGTCTTGTAATAATCCTGTAACATTGCTGTTTAATGCTAATTTATAATGAAAATAGTTTAATATTTTGGAGCTTTCTCCCCGGGTCTCTGCTGAAAAAGGGCTCTTCAGCTCAGTCAGACAATCCCGGTCAACAAATGTAAAATAAAAAAATAAATAAAATAAATAAATAATAATAAAAATAATGCCCCATTTGGCATGTATATGTCCAATACATGCAACAGCTAGAATGCCCACAGAGACACCTTACTAAAAGGACAAAAGGCCTAAACAACATGTCCTACATGGACTGACTCAAAACTCTGTCACTATACTCAGTATCCTACAGACTGCTAAGAGGTGACCTGTGTCTGGCATGCAAGACTATCCTATAAGCCATTACTGATAGATTTACTGCACATCAACAACTCAAATGGCAACAGGAATACTTGAGCTAGGGATCTAAACCTCTTCTGCAACATCAACAAAATAGTTTAGTAGGACAGGTATATTTTGTAGAGGACACAGCAACTGTGGAACAGACTCCTCGTCCACATAAATCTAAGTTCAGCTCTGTCCATTTTTATGTGTAACTTAGATCTATGAATGGAAAATAGAAAATGTACCCCAGGACTGACCACTGTACTACTATTGGACAGATGAAGCTCCTATAGGCTTTATCCCATGCATGGGTTCCCTCAAAATATCTATGGTATGATCCCTAGTGTACTTCTAATAATCTAAAGACCACTTACCCGAAACTGACTTTACTAAGACGATAACACTGAACTGTTAATTTATCGAACAATCACACTACTGAATTTTTTAACAGGGAAAGTATTCACTTGGCCAACATTGAATAAAGAAGCACACCAGAGTATATCAAATCCACCAACTCCAGGATCACACTGCAGTGGGGAAAAGGGCAAATTTCCCCATGTTGGCTTAGTGCATACATTCCCTGTTAAAATATTCGGTAGTGTGATTATTCGGTAAATTAACAGTTCGATGCTGTTGTCTTGGTAAAGTTGGTTTTGAGTAAGTGGTCATTCGATTATTTGAAGTAGACCCATGATTCCAGTTATTCTCACTAGGGGAAATATGTAAGTATTGACCATGGTGTGGGTAAGGGCAATCTATAACCAAATGGGATAGGTTATTTTGAGCACAAAGAGAGAAACTGCCTAGGCTTAAAATGGCCCACAAGGGCAGCAAGCCTAGCATTTACCAATGAACCTATGAGAGGTATGTCCCTCTCTTACCTGGTTGCTTGTTTTATCCTTGCTTTCAGTGCCATACTGGCTACTACTCTTATTACATGTTTTTGCCCTTTTCTCATGCTCCCTAACTTTCCTGACTGAACATTATTGGATTTACATTGTTCGGGCATGACTGTGTCTAGGTGTATGCTGTCACCTGCATAGGCCATCCTATAGAGCACCTTTGTTATGCTACACATCATGGGATGTCAGCATTGACTATATCTCAAATTTCCTGGCAAGATTCTGGTGTTTTCTTCTATGGAGCTATTTGGGGGTGGTACATGTCAGTCCAACGACAAGTCGGTAGACCGACATTCACTCCACCGACACATGAAAAGATCGACAGTGCAAACACGGACATTTAACAGGTAAGGCTTTTAATTTCGCTAATCATGCCTACCACACATGCATAACACTGCCACACTTACAAAAACATGGTAGGCATGATTAGTGAAATTAAAAGCCTTACCTGTTAAATGTCCGTGTTTGCGCTGTCGATCTTTTCAAGTGTCGGTGGAGTGAATGTCGGTCTTCCGACTTGTCGGTGGACTGACATGTACCCATTTGGGGATACCATGTAATGTGATTTTCAAGTTGTGGACATCTGCCACTTTTTTTATTATTGGCTACAGCATTTCCATGGTCCTCTTTGCTGATGCATGTATGTAATTGTCTATTCACCTAACAAAGCCCATACTATTTTTTCCGTTACTGTCTAACCTTTTCTGCATATTCCCTCCCATTTCACTGGTTCAGCATTACAAGCTTTCTCACAGTGTACTGTGACCTGACTACTTTCTGTTTTCCTCGCATTTGGTGCACACATTCCATGAGGAAAATGGACTTCTGCTTTCTGTGCTTTCAGCCTATTACCAATGCAGTCATTCCACAGTGACATTTCTTCCTGTGGTATCTTATCACAGAGCCTTACCACAGCATTCCCAGATGATGCCTTGAAAATGGAAAGGTTTAAAAAGTAAATAAGAATAAAAGCTTTGCATAAACAAGACATCCATGGGACCAGATGACAACCCATGCTGTGTATTACATGAACTACAAAATGAACTGGCATGTTATCTAAGTGTCATGATTAACCATAGCCTCACCTCAGGCTTCATGTCTACTGAGTGGCGCACAGCTAGAGTTATCCCACCCCACAAGGGGGGATCCACCTTGGATCCTGGGTACTACTCCATCAGTCTGATGAGCCTGATCTGCAAGGCCAGAGAACATATTATCATGGAACTTATAAACCAAGACATTGGCAACCTTCAAACACTGGACATCACCCAGTTTGGGTTTGTGAAGGGCCAATCTTGTATCTTGAACCTGATTGACTTCTTTGAATCAGTCTCCAGAGCTATGGATGTGGGTAAGGCAGTCCACACAGTCTATCTGGACCTCACCAAGGTTTTTTGACACCATCCCCCACTCTGGAATTATAGATAGACTTACTAAGCTGGGCATTAATTCCTACATCACTCAATGGGTTGCAAACTGGCTTACTAACAGAACCCACACTGTAAAAGTCTCGAAATCCAGCTCCAGACAAGTGACAAGTGGAGTACCTCAGGGTTCAGTCCTGGGATCACTCTTTTTTGCCATCTACTTCTTGAAGTACAGGCCAACACTAAGGGACTCTGGCTAACAAAGTTTGTAGATGACTGCAAACTGGGAGCCATTATTGAATCCCTAAATGATGTGAATACTCTACCAAATGGCCTTACAGAAACAGATGCTTGGTGGGAGAGCCATGGGCTCAAGCTAAATGCCAAGAAATGTATAGTTATCCCCTTTGGGAAAAACTTGTACCCATGAATTATCACATAGGTGGCAGTACACTAAACACTGAAAGTGTGATAAGAGACTTAGGGACACAGGTGGACAGTGGTCTCACCTTCGATAACCACATCGCCATAACAGTCAGGAAATCCTTCTATGTGGCACACCTCATCACTAAGGGCTTTTCATCCAAAAAAAGGGGGTCATTGTCCCACTGTACTCATCCCTCATTAGATCCATTATAGAATACAACGCCCTGTTTGGTATGTACCTCTCAAGACATCTGCAACAGCTGGAAGGGCCGCAGAAATACCTCACTAAAAGAATCACAGGCCTAAAGCAGATGCCCTATGCTGACCACCTTAAAAACCTCCAGCTATACTCTGTTGCATATCGTCTACTCAGAGGCGATCTCTGCTTAACACAGAAGGCCATGTCAAACCCAGAGCTGTTGGACATGCTACACTTAAAGAAATCCCAATCCCTCAGAGCCACATGCTCCAGGGATCTAAACCTTGTCATCACAGTAAACAAAACATGCTGGAGGGGTAAGTTCCTGATCCAGAGACTCCCCAGACTCTGGAATAGACTGCCCATACATGTCAAGCTGAGCACCTCTTTGGTCCTCTTCAAAAGGAACCTTGATGACTGGATCGGAGAAAGGAAATTCACCCCGTGGATCATGTCAGTCGCCCTGCTAGACAGGGGTCCAGGGAAATAAATAGTGCGGGAAGAAATATCCAGGGAATTGTTATGGCTAGGCTTGTGTAAGCCCTAGGGCCGATAGCCTAGTACCAACCTATGAACCTATGAACTTTCAGAATGTAAGCCAGTTTCCACTTATGAAATGCTAATATGCTAAATAGTATGAATAATTTAAAATGATTCCTTGTTTGATGGAATCTGACTTTCTGATTTTGATGGAATCTGAATTTCAGGCTTGACTGAAGAATTGAAATTTTCTGTGTCACTGTACATTACCAAACAAATATGTGAAAACTTCTATTTTATTATTAGGGACTTTTGGAGTGCCTTCTGTGTGGAGTCTGCATGTCCTCCCTGCCATTGAGTGGCGTTTGAAAGACATGTGTGAATGGGCATGACTTCGTTGAAGGTTAGGCATTGGGCTGGCACCTCAGCACCGTAAAAATCTACTGCCAATCATTAGCGTACCGGAGTTCCGCTGTGGTGACCCCTAACCAGGAAAAGCCGGAAGAAGAAGAACAACAACAACATGTATCTCTGGTGATGACTTGTAAAGGAAAATCTATAATGATTCTGTAACATATTTTCTGTTTTTTTTTCCTAGTGCCTTCCTGGCTTGGTTCTCCATTTATCTGCTCAGAGAGCTTTATATTCATTCAGCTTTCCCTCATAAACAGATCCCTCTTATCACAAACCACGTTCCAACAAACCAATGACACCTTCTTCTTTTCAATAAATAGAAGTCTATTTATTCCACAGTGAAGTAGAAAGCAGTAAATTACTCCATAAAATCTCTTAGTGCCTCGGCCGTAACAGCCTTTACAGAGTAAAATGCAAACTCACAATGTTTTCTATTTATAACATAATCAATTTCAATTATTTAATTATACTAGTTAAGCAGAATACAAATTTCTTAAAGCTAAAACAAACTTCAAATAAAACTCTGCCAGTTACATTCTTTATTTAGCCCGTTAGGCTGCATAGTATTATATTTAATAATAAAAATTGATTCCTTCTTTCTTAATGAATGCTTAAGCAAATCATTACTAGCAAAATGCAATGAAACCTGTTCCAAAACTGTAACTTTTAAACTATTTGTGTTTCCTAAATGTACTGTATAAAAGTTATCTGCTACGGGACTTATGATGTTATTATTTTTTATGTCCCTAACATGTTCTTTTATCCTTTCTCTTAAACTTTTTTTACTTTCTCCGATATAGAAACAATCACAAGAGCATTTAATTGCGTAAACTATTCCCTTTGTCATACAGGAAAAACAGTCCTGTGTTTCAAAATTTTTACCATTTATTCTGTCAAATGTAGATACTATATACTGACAAATGGAACACTTGCCACAAGGGCTTGTGCCCAATTTTTTTACATTTCTAATCATGCACACTTTTGGTTTACTGTATTTACTATGTACTAAAAAATCTTCTAAGTTACAACCCCTCTGATAAGATGTTCTGAATTTTACTTGTGACAGAGAGGGAACTTACCTTTTTATAAGTTTCCATTATTCTTTTACTAATCTATTAAGTCTATCTGAAAAAGCAGTATATTTGGTAACAAAAAATAAAGAATTATCATCTGAAGTCATTTGTCCATTTCCTGTGTTACCTGTGTGACTTCTTTTCTTACTAACATCATACTTCCCATAAATTTTAGCATAACTTTCCATTAGCAATTGTTCTTCATATCCTCTATCCAAAAACATTGTGTTAGCTCTCTCAGCTTCTCTTTGTGACTCATTTATGTCTCTACACAGCCTCTTAATTCTAAACAATTCCCCATAAGGAATAGATGCCAGGGTGTGGTGGATGGCAACTAGTAGCTTGTAACATTAAATTCAATTGAATAAATGTTCTATGAATCTTAGTTTTAATTTTCTCATTAATTACCCCTTATATGGTAATATCTAGAAAAATTAACCTTCAATCCTATTTGTGCTTCATCATATTTAATTCCAAATCTGTTGTTATTCAAAAAATGCAAAAACTCAGATACCTCATCTCTACCACCATGACACAAAAATACGAGATCATCTATAAATCTAAAATAGTATCTAACATACCTCTGATAAAATGCATTTCTATAAATGTGAGTACTCTCCATTAACCCCATAAACAAATTTGCATACATGGGGGCAAAAGCTGCCCCCATAGCTGTGCCTTGTTTTTGTCTATAATGGTTCCCCTCAAATTCAAATATGTTGTTATTCAAACAAAAATGTATTAGCTCTTTAATGTACTGAGCTCTGGGATTGTCTCCCAAGAAATACTGTAAAGCTTCTAGTCCATATTGATGTTGGATATTAGTATATAGACTAGTTACATCTACTACTACAAAGTACATATTTTCCTTCCACTCTATTCCTTCTACTCTTCAAAAAATCAAAGGAATCTTTAATATAAGATGGAAGCTTTAGTACTTCTTTCAACAATACTTCTTGTAAAAGACAGCCCAAATTGTGCATAAAATATCCAATAGCTGACACTATTCGGCGATCTGGAGGATGCTGCAAATCCTTACGAATTTTAGGCACACAAAAAAATCTAACTACAGAACCTTCCTTATTCACAAACTTTTTTGTTACATCCGATGCTGTAAAATAATGTAACCTCACTCCCTTATCCAACAGCATCCGATATTCCTTTTGAGCCTGTCTTAAAATTGTCATGTCTACTTTATTATAAATTTGTTCATTGCTCAAATGTTGCATGCACATATCATAATAAGTTAAAGAATTCATAACAACCAGCTTACCCCCTTTATTTGAGGGTTTAAATAAAATATTATCATTAATGCTTAGTTTTAATTTATACCATTCCACCTTTGTTAAATTAAAATTTTTGTTCGCTCTATTAAATTCATTCATTTCTTTTTCTATTACTAAATTAATAGCATTACTAAATTGCTGTATATTTACATTTTTAAAAGTGGCATGAAAGTGCTTTTAACAGATATTTTAGTCATATCCAACAATGTGTATGCATTACTTTCAACTTCGGAATCACACGAATAAAAGCTACATTCACTTGATGAATCTGTCTTCATTCGACATAGTCACATTATATGGAACAGAATTATAAAAATATTCTTTCAAATGCATTTTATGAATTAATTTAAATACTTCTCCTTTAACTTCATATAATCTTGGAAAGACAGTAGTAATAAATTTCCCTCTTATGATTTCTGAAGCTGTAAACTGAAGGTATAACCAACTTTCGAATCATTAGACAAGTGCAACATATTGTCACAGCTGTAACAATTTTACTGTGGTTTTCTAATTCTTCATGCAGTGTTGTATCAATTGCAGCTTAGAATGGCTGTCTCAAACAGATACAGCTAGTAAAAATATGACACTGATTGTGGTGTACAGTGATGGATTATTTATGTGTCAGCTTCAGCGTCTTAGTTTCCTAAAGTCTGTGCTGTTTCCTGTATCGGCAATAAGTCAACATTTTCCAAAGCGGATACATGGTAAGGCATTTTACAGCATCCACAGACTCTCTGAAACGGTTTTAACCTCGCAACTCATGGCTTGACTGCTATGATTCTCTGACTGAATGTGTTATTTCTGGACTTTGGTACTTCATTTCTTAGAAAAAGAGATATTGCTGTGTACCTGTTCTGTTCTCCATCAGGAAAGTATGATCAGGCAAAAGCATTACCTAGGCAATGATATGCACATTCGTCTAGCCTCTGCAGGGAGGATTGGCCTTTGTATTTATCCCAATTATGAGGACCCTATTAAACCTGCCCTTGGTATCCATGGATGTAAAGTGCATGCCAGCCAACAATAAAGAAAATAATGTCACTGCTGCGATAAATGGCACACATCCTCAGTTCGATTTTCAACTGGGGTGCCTTCTGTGTGGAGTCTGCATGTCCACCCTGGGTTTGCATGGGCTTCCTGTGGGTGCTCCAGTATCCTCTCACATTCCATAGACATGCAGTAACTGGACTGGGCACTCTAAATTGGTCATAGGTGTGTGTGTGTGTGTGTGTGTGTGTGTGTGTGTGTGTGTGTGTGTGTGTGTGTGTGTGTGTGTGTGTGTGAGAGGTGTGCAAGAACTAGGGTGGCAGGGTTAGTCAACCAGTGGTGTAAACCTTGGCTCTAGATGATTGTCACTGTTGAAGTGTGACCCCAACCTCTAGTGCAAAAATAGGAAAAAGGGGCTGTGGATGGATGGATGGAAGGATGGCTGGAAGGATGGATGGATGGATGGATGGATGGATGGATGGATGGATGGATGGCTGGATGGATGGATGGATGGATGGATGGATGGATGGATGGATGGATGGGTGACAGTTAAATATGTTGCCTTTATTTAATGCTAGTATTGAGCATAGTAGTTTTCCAAAACCAGCTGTAGGCATGATGACATAACCCAGGCACGTGGTCACATAATTTCCTAGTTATACCTTATGTTTGGCACCAAAGGAATTGACCCCCCCCCCTCCCCCGGATCACATTTGAGTACATGTCTGCATTCTGCTTTCAGATACATCTGTCTTTTTCCCATGTAAGTTCATTATTGCAATTCTTTGTCGAGTCTTGTTTGGAACATTGCATTTTATTTCACATTAGTGGCATAATCAGTCTTAGGACTGAAAGTATATCCTATTTTCTGAGACTGATTTGTTAAAACTATTCTGAAGCATAAAGATAATTTTCACATTTGATGGTTAGATTTACTATTATGGAAGAAAAGAGTTTTTTCTGAAGAATTTTTTTGACCTGAATTGTGCCTGAAAAGCCACAAAGAAAAGAACTTCCAATCAGAAATGTCAAAGAAAATGACAGAACGTCCTCAGTAACATACATAATGGAATTGATATTGTATTACTTCTTGTGCAGTTTATGATGTATTAGTTAATAACAGCATTCAGTTTCCATGAGTACTGACAGCTTAGTATTTGTGAATGAAAGCTTAACCCTGCAGATGCAATTGATGAAAATATGTAAACATTGAAGACTGTAGCAGAGAGGAAACATAAGAATGCAGTGCAATAATTTAGGGAGGTAATGCAGGCTTTTAATAAAGCTTGTACACATTTTCCTGGAAAAATAAAGGAAGAATTTCTTCACATGTCTCAGCTACCTGTGGTTCAGAAAATGCAATAAATTTAGTGCAAACAGCAAATGATAAATCTGATGCAGATTTTTTTTTTGTTCAAAATAGAATAGTAGTTGAGGACACATAACAAGAATGCAAATTCAGAATTAATTCTCAGCCGGGGTGCCTTCTGTGCGGAGTCTGCATGTCCTACCTGTGGTCATGTGGGTTTCCTCTGGGTGCTCCGGTTTCCTCCCACATCCCAAAGACATGCAGTAGGTGAAATGGACACTCTAAATTGGCCCTAGGTATGAGTGTGTGCATGTGTGTGCCTTCTGTGGAAGGTTGGGCGCCGGGCTGGCAACTCGACACCGTAAAACTCCACTGCCAATCATGAGCAGACAGTTGATCCGCTGTGGCGACCCCTAACGAGGAAAAAGCCGAAAGAAGAAGAAGAAGACTGCAATCCATAAAATTAGGACTGCAAGCCTCGGATTTTGTTGTAACAATGTTTCAAGGGGTAGCCTGCTTTTTACTACTTGGAATTAATTTTATTTAAGTTTAAATAGAAAAAAATACTTTCTGTTATCGTGTTGATAGCAGAAATTCATATCAGAACAAAAATACTGAACAAGTTTAAATATAATTCTCTGATAAAAAATAAAATAAAATAAAAACATTTAGACTATTAGGATTTGAGCAACTTTTTCTGTCATTCATGTTCTATATTTCTTTGTTTTTGTAACAATGGGTTACATTAAACACTAGGATGTTGATACACTTAGTTGCCAAACAACAAATACGCATAAAATTCCTGTCTGATGCAGCTGTTATTGAAGTTTGTTATCAAATCTAAAAGAAAAACAGGATATGACATAAATTGGGGACATATTTTCCTGCATGCAGAGTTTTGGTTCTCTGACATGGTTTCTTTTGGATATGTTTTGTTTTTAACTTACTGTGTTAAATATATGTGCAAACCACATTTGGAAGAATGGCTGTGATTTCATGCCAAATAAAACATTGTTAATGTGTATTTTTGTTCCATGGTCTTTTTGCTATTTCCTTAAACTCTCCTTAGAAGGAATATCTTTAAACCCAAAGAGAATTGTTCTGAAATTATTCTTCCTGAATATCCCTGTAAGTGAAGGACAACAATAAGCCATGTAATCAACAGTCTGAGACTCTTCTCTCTTCTCTCTTGAAAGACAGTCCTAAATATAAAAAAAAGAAATGTTGCCCATCACCCTATCATAGATCTTTGAAACAATGATCAGATGGGATAAAAACTGCCATATGCAATTTAGCAAATGCCTTGACTATTAAATTATGTATACATTTTTGAATATTGCACACTTGTCACTACAAATAATGACCAGCATTCATGTATTTGTGGAGTTCTTTTCCATCTTTTATATAATCTGTAATCAAGGAGTATCTGAGAAGACCAGGAAAAAATGTTGATCAAGATCTTTGAATACTTGAGAGTTTATTATTGCCCCAATATATTGCATGCATGTACACATAAACACAAATACACACGCACACACACACACACACACACACACACACACACACACACACACACACACACACACACACACATATATATATATATATATAAGCCAATATGCACTGGCATACTTTATTGACATCTTATTAGTGTTTGTTTTCATTGTTTTCTCTAAAGATTATACAACTTAGCACATTCTTTTGCAGACCAGACTATATATAATGCATATTAACATTCTGGATGGTGTTACTCAGAAATCTGATCAAAATATTGAAATACTTACTTATAATACTAAATCCAGATGCTTCTACCATAGAATGGAACAATCTACTCCATTCAATAAACTCAGATGCCAAGCTGCCATTTGCAGCACTTTCATGGAATGGTTGCAATCCCTGTCATCTCAGGTGCATCGTTCAGAAAGTGAATTTTCTAGAGTGCCTTTTTGCTGAGAGGTATACTAGCAGATCATTTTGACATTCTCCTGCTTCAGAGATCTTCCTTATGCAGTGATTTCCACTATCCAGCCTTGCTGCTTTATATTACATATATACATCCCTGCAGCATTCAGTTCCGACTTAGAATCAATCTTACTATGCCAGGAATCCAGAGCCTTTTGAGTGACTCCAGTGCCTTCCTTAATGCTGTTTTTGACATTTTCTGAAAAGGCTCAAATTATTCAACAGCATCTCTAAACAGTAATGTACATTAACACATATGAACTTCCCATATATTATGCCCTTTGTATCACCATGGATCGTAGTTCTAGCCACTCAGATTCTAGATATTACCACCATTTTACTAGTCTGGCTTAACATAGTTGACTACTTTAGAATCTGCGACAGCTTTTCCTTAGAATGTGTAAAGTACATTTTTTTTAAAACCTTTATTCACATTAGCATGGACAGCAGCAGAATAAAAAGTAATCTTTCAATGAAACAGATCAGCCTTCAACAGTACTAATGTTTAGAACAGTTGATTTGACCAGACTCCATATCAAGAGTTTAGCTAAAACGTACTGTAGAGTTGGATAATCACACAAGCCTGGCATGGAAAATAAAAGACATGAAATATAACTTTATAACCTTATAGTGATACATAGCCATGATGGATAAATTATTTAAACTAAATTTAAAGTATAAATCTTTAACCATAACATTCTTTTAGCGGAACATACCACCAATACTTTGCATACTGGGAAACGGTAAGAGATGAGTCGCAGTCTGTCAAGAGGAACCAGAATCCTTCTGAGAAGTCTACCCTGCAAAATCATTGGTTGAATGCTTTTTTCAAAATAACTTATGAGGATTGTACCACTGACTAGCAAGTGAAGCCCTCACAGTGGAGACAACATGCAGAAATCACTTTATAAGCTCAGGGCTGAAATTGCTTAGATATCTAGCTGTCGCTGGCAGGGAAAAAAGTATGGTTTAAAGAAGTTGCCTACTTAATACTTTCTACAATACCCCATTTAACTTAACTTATAATTGATGAATTAGCGGACAGCGTAAGAACATGTGAAAGATATCTGGTTTTTAGTCAAACAAATGGCAGAAAAGGACTTTTCTTGTAGCATTTTGGACTCTCTGGGGCCAGGAAACAAATTCCCCCATCCATAAAAGGAAAACTTTGTTGCACTTAAAGGGCCCTTATTACTTAACTACATAGATTACTAAGAATAGTGTCAAAGCAGTGAAGGTCAAATAGTTTACATTATCATCAAACTTTCTCTTGACATTAGTTACATCATAGTACCAAAGCAATAGTAGAAGATGTAATTCTAAGAATCAAGAACCAATGAGATAAAGCTACAATGGGACCACAAGTTCAACCCAGTAGAAACAAATTAAATTTTTTTCCAACAGTCTAGCTTCTTCTTCCAGTACGACTTGCAAGCACACAAACATATGTATATAATGAAATAGCCATGGTAAGATAGTGCATACCGCTGACCTTGACCTGGCTAAGGTATTTGACACAACACTCAGCTCAGGTATTATACATAAACTGACAAAATTGGGCATAAACCTCTATGTCACCAGATGGATAGCTAAATGGTTCATATATAGGGCACATGTTAATAGAATGGGGGGATCCACATCCAGCAAGAGGTCAGTCCCCAGTAGAGTACCACAGGGCTCAGTGCTGGACTGCATCCTGTTTGTGATATGTTTCTCAGATGTCAAGGCAAATGTAGATGGCCTTCAGACAACAAAGTTTGCTAATGACTGCAATTTGGGGCAATCATTGACTCTCCAAATGATGTTGATATCCTACAGAAAGGTCTGATGCAGACTGATTGGTGTCAGAGCTATGGCCTTAAACTAAATGCAAATAAGTGCATAATAATACCCTCTGACCCTTTGAGAAATCAAATACCCTGCAGATTACAACATTGATAGCAACCAGTTAGGAGTAGACCCAGTGGTGAGAGATCTGGGTAATCGGATAGATAGTAAACTGAACTTTGACCACCTCATGTCCACAGTGGTGAGGAAATACTTCTATATAGTTCCGCTTATAAGTAAGAGCATGGCATCCAAATCTAAGGATGTCACAGTACCACTGAACTCGTCCCTCATCAGAAACAATAACTGAGTACAATGCACCTTTGGTATGTACCTCACCAGATACCTGCAGCAGTTGGAGCATACTCAGAGGTTTTTCACCAAAAGAACCCATGGAATAACCAACATTTCATATACAGATTAATTAAAAGCCCTATCACTGTATTCAGTTTCTTACCAATACTGAGGGGTGATCTGTGCCTGACCTATAAGGCAGTATCTAACCCAGCCTTGATGGAAATTTTGCATATTTGAAAAACTAACTGCACGAGGGTTACATGCTCCAAAGATAGAAACCTAACCTCTGACATGAATAGATCATCCTGGAGAGACAGATATACATCCCAGAGATTCCCCTCCTCTACAGTAGGCTTCTTATTGATATGAAGCAGAACCCTGCCTTCACCATCTTCAAGCACAATCTGGACTAATTGATGGGAAATCACAAATTCCCTTCTGGGGTGGCATTCATGTCCCATATGGACAGAGGCAGTCTGTAAAGACTGTCAAAACCCCACTTGCTGGCACTTTTTATCTTTCCCCTAGGGATATAAATGTGGATAAAATCTGGGTAAAACCAGCTAGGCTTGTAAGTGTTCTAGAGATGTTAGCCTAGAAATCTCCTATGAACCTGTGGACTTATGAAATAGTCATGTGACATTTATGGAATATGAAATTTGAAAACACTACTAAAACCTTTATTTCTTTTTAAGTTTTGAAAACTGAAAGAAGCTTCAGGTAAAGAATATACAAACAGTTTTATGACAACTCTGAAAAGTAGGTGACTAATGCTCTTTACACACACACACACACACACACACACACACACACACACACACACACACACACACACACACACACACACACACACACACACATTAGAATGTGGCACCTAAGGATATTTATTTTACATCTTGGAGGATGTACCAGTTGACAATAGGGACAGGCCTTGGGTTAGAACTAAGGTCAGAGAAATTGCCTGCCAGCTAGATTTGTATGTGGGAACACCTCCAGGGCGAAATGACTGTATTAACATTAGCAGTGCCATGAAAATGAGAGTTGAAATTTTATAATATATTTTAATAAGACTTTAATAGTTTTAGCTATGTGTTTATGCTGTGGATACATTTCTAAAAAGCTCTTTCATTACTATTATTTCTACTTTTTATTTTATTTATATATTTATTTATTTTACATTTGTTTACTGGGAAAGTCCAACTAGGCCAGAAGCCCATTTTCAGTGGAGGGCTGGGGAGAAAAGCTCCATCACAAAAGAAATAACATTTATGATAGAAGTTGTGGAGTAACATAATGTGAAACATATAGCTCAATGACATACTTACCAGCAGTCAAAAAAGAATTCAACAGGTAGGACATGTTTGAAATATCCACAGAGACAACATCCAGCAGTGAATTTTGGCTAAACATTGAACATATCAAAATCAACAGTTTACTTGGCAATCTTGATGTATAAAAAAGGGAGATAGGAGGTAACAAGTAGAGGTAGACATGGAGAACTGAAATAGAAACCATAGTTAGGAAAAAAGTAGGAGAGAAAGTATAGTATGGTTAGCCTGGAGTTGAATACTTTGTTAACATTCAACAGCATCTCTTTTTTACTACTTTTATTTCATTGTTTAGTATTTTAAATGATTTTTAATCTCATGTCTTGAAGTTTCAATAACTATGAATATCACATGGCTATCGAACTATATAAGTATGTGCGTGTTTTCAAGTTGTACTCAGTTCTGAACGAGTCTTCTGCCTGGATGAAGGCACTTAACTGTTGAATAAAACTGAAATTTGTTCTATTGAGTCCTACTTGTGGTCCTAGTCTACCTCTTTCTCTTTGATTCTAAGTTACATCATGCTGTAACAAAAAAAAAAAAATAAGGCTCTGACATTCTTATGCCAGCCTATACCCCCCCCCCTTTAGTAAGTCACCCTTGTGATAATATCAGGAGGGAAAGAAGATCCTACCTTATGTTTTTTATGCAGGATCTCACAACAGTTTATCTCAGAGTTAAATTCTTCCAGTGCTCCATTGTTGTCTGGACCCTTTATTTTGACTATGGTAGTAAGAGACAAATATCTTTTTCCCCTTAACAACTTGTGTTAAGTCTGCTAGCCAGTGGATGCCTTTTAGGTCCAAATCATCCACTTTAAGCAGGTACCCCCCCACACCACTATCAACAAGGTGCATCTCAATATCAGTAGCAAAGAATCCCATAGGGATGAAGCAGGGAAAATTTTATTTAAATATCTTATTGCCACCCATGCTTCTGTTAGTTGGTGTCAGCCCCTTAATATTTTAAAAAAAGGTAAAACATCTAGATTCACCACCAAGGTCTTTAAAATCTTCAGTGTTTTAATGCGAAGGTTAAAATGTAGAGCTTAAAAAGAAATGTAGCTCAACGTCCCTTCCCATACAATAAATGGAAGTGAAGTCCCTAACATTTTACGATCTGAAGAAGATAATTCAAAAGCGCTTATCGTATGAGAAGGGACGTTGAGCTACATTTCTTTTTAAGCTCTACATTTTTAACCTTTGCATTAAAAAATTGAAGATTTTAAAGATCTTGGTGGTGAATCTAGATCTTTTACCTTTACTTGTGCTTTTTTTACCTGTGATTTACCTTTAGTAGCGAATAGGTATTTGTTTTTCTGTTTAATGTTTTAAGTAGGTTCTTGTTTTACCATGCATGGGTCCATAACAATTATGTCTTTAGTAGCCTGCTGTCTATTTTGGCCCAAATCAGGACTGCATCTCTATTGTGATTGATTAGACTAAGGTCAATGAAATTAATAAAGGCCACACTATGTAAACACCAGTCCAGTATCCCTAGTCCTAAATACCTTTGTGGTAACCAAGTAATACATGATCTGATCCTTCTTCTATGGTTATTACAAATAAAGTAGAGGAGCAGAGTGGTTATGTTTTTTTTTTTTTTGTGTGTGTGCCAAGGATTTCTATGTGTTCCCAGGATGTGACCATATAAATAATATAAAAGGGGGAGGTGACAAACATTTTAACTGGAGATATTCTCCTCAACAGTTATACACAGAATTTTACGAATCCATTAGAAAGTCTTCTTCCATAGAGGTTCTAGATTTTAAGTGATCATTTGGTGTGAGTCAAGGTCCAAGATGATACCTAAATATTTGGAATGGCTTTCACACCACTCAGTAGAAAATATATGGTAGAATGGTGAAATTTGTGAACTACGGGATTTATAGCAAATGCCTCAAATTTGTTCAATTGAAAATCAAGCCCAACATAATGGAAAATGTCTGAAATATGATCAGCAAACTTTGGACATGTGGGGTAGGGTTTTGAGAGAGTACCCCACAGTCCATAAAGAACAATACTCTGGTCCCCCCCTCTAAAGACCATGGGATGCTTAAGACCCAACTTAAAAGTTCAACTGACTATAGAAGACGAAAGTGGGACATGGGACAGCCCTGGCAAGAGTTGCTTTGCTATGGAAAGAGACTGGATACCAAGTTATTGGCTAGCATAGATGGTGAGGGATTGATACAGACAACTTCTACAGAGGGTAGAAAGGATTCTGTAATTTTAATACATTTCAAAATTTGCCAAAGATACTACCACTTTGTGGAATTGAAAGCCTTCACAAAGTCCTATAAACTTGCAACTGCTAGACTGGAGATGGATTTAAGACATTGCATGTACAGACACAATGTCCTAACATAATCAGTACTTGGCCTACCTTTCATAAATCTTGCTTGCATGTTGGACACCAAATCTGAGATGTACGTGTTTAATCTAGTAGCATTAATCTTAACATCCATATTAATCAGAGAGCTAGGCCTATAATCTACTACCTGCAAAGGACTGATTTACTGAGCTCTCATCTTGAAAAGCCTAAGAGAGATCTAACAGTGGTTTTAGCAAGATGTCCTCCACAACTTTCCACTTGGCAATCCCTGCAGGTGTTTGTTGCAAAATCTTGTTGACTTCCAAAAAAAAAATCTATTGGTCAGGTTAAAGATGTGTTCTGCTGAGACCAAATTGTGGGCATCTGGGCAGTGCAGGCAATTTTTTTTTACTGCAGTTGCTATATCTTCCTGCTCCATCTTTCCTTAGTTGTATAATGTTTAGCAAAAAAATTTGCAAATAAGGCAATAATATTTCCAGCCTTGCCCATTATTTTATCTGTATTGTAATCCAGTAGTTTAGAAATGGAGCACTGCATGCATCTCTGTTTTGCTTGAATAATTAATACGTTGGATGGCTTATTGCCAGTTATCCAAGGATGGGTTTTCAAGCATGACAAATGTAAGTGGGCCTTGTCATCATTCAATAAACACAGCTTTTTGCAGTTAATATTGCATTCTTTTAACAATGTCTGATTCTTAAACCTAGATTGCTTATACTTTTAAAGGCCTCATCAACTTGAATTTCTAAGCTCCTCATTTTGAAAGGTAAGGCTGCCATAAATGTTACTTTTGCTGCCATGCACAATGACTTCTGTTCCAGTTTTCGTGAGTCCCACCATTGTCATTATAAGGAAGGATCTGAGGGAATTTCAAGAAAATGTCAAAGCCCTTTAAAATATGTGAGGTCATTACTACAATCAACACTTGAAGATGTATGTACAGAAACACACAGATTTAATGGATTATAGCATCTTCAAACATTGTAATTGGACACCTCTTAAACTACTTCCCCTAGAAGAAGCTGTAGATTATTGTTATACTACCTTCCCGGCCATCCTAAACACACAAGCTCCTCCCAGGACTATAAGAGTTAAATCTAACTTTGCCCCATGGCTAAATAAAGAAACTAGGTCTCTTCTAAAGGCAAAAGACAAAGCATGCGATAGCTGGTACAAAACTAAATCCCAAACCGTAAAACTGTAAACCTACTGGGAACTTAGAAATAAAGCAAAGAGGCAAATTAAACAAGACAAGATAAGTTACTACTCTGAAATCCAAACGATGCACTGAAATAACCCACAAACATTCAGGTCAGCAATAAACAATATACTCCTACCAGGCAAAGTCAGTACACCTCCACCCCGACTACTAATAATAACTTAGACAACATTGTTACCCAATTCAATAAATACCTTTCTGAAGCTATCTTAGCCCTTTCCAACAATCAAACCCAAACTCCTACTACAATTACTCCTATGCCAGGTAAAAACAATACCACCTTCTCTCTGCAACCTGCGTCAACTGAACAATAAAAAAGCTGCTTAAGAAACTAAAACCCACTACACTAGCTGCAGATAACTTACCGGTTGAATTCTTAAACTAACTGCAGAGGGAATTGCCTATCCAGTATCCATTCTTATTAGCAGACCCATAGAAGAACACCAAGTCCCTACCATCTGGAAAACTTCCCACCATTCCACTTCATAAAGGAGGTAGATCAACAGATCTATCCAATTATCATACAATTGAAATCTTATCTCCACTCTCTAAGATACTAGAGAGAATAATTCAGAAACACATGACAGATTACCTGCATACTAACAAAATACTCTGCACAGTTTACGACCATAACACAGTACTACCACCGCCCTAATGTCATTTACTAATACTGTCAACTTTCACACAAGCAACAGTAGATATGTATCCTCCATCTTTCTAGATCTATTGAAAGCCTTTGATATGGTCTCACATAAACTCCTAAATGGCCTTTCTGAGATGAACTTATGTCAATCTACTCTTGCCTGGTTCCAGGGTTATCTATCTGGGCACAAGCAAGCAGTACATTGGCAACAAACACTATCACCCCTTATTCCAGTGACCCTAGGAGTCCCCAAGTCTCAATATTACTCTCCCTACTCTTCTCACTGTTTACAGACAACCTCCATACCTCAGCCCCACATGCCTCATTCATCCAATATGTAGATGATTCAGCAGTAATATGTGCTGCTTTTACCATACATAAACTACAAACACTAACACCGCAATCCTTCCTAGCAGCAGAGACTTGGCTAACAAACTCCCATCTAATTTTGAACCCCAAAAAAAGGTATGATCTTCCAGCTCACTAAATCAATAGTGCCCACTGCCACATTACCATTGTTTCAATAAAAAACACCATACACTCCCCTTCACCTCACACCAAATTCTGGGAGTTGAAATCAATTGCAACATGAGATTTGGTATCCACGTATCCCAAACTGTAAAAAAGTACACAAGAAACTTGGACCACTGTATAGGAACAAACACTATTTCACAAAAAGTAGTAATGCTACTATTGCCCAATCCCAGCTGATCTCAACACTGCCCTATGTATCCCCCATATTCACGAATCTAAGAAAATCTGAGTTAACAAAACTTGAATCCTGTTACAACAAAATAGCCAGGTATGCTGCAAACTCACACTTTAGATCACACCACTATACAGCACTCAAACACCTCAACTGGCTGGAATTTCCCCAACTACTACTTCTTCTTTTCCTGGTTAGGGATCACTGCAGTGGATCACCTGTCCGCTCATGATTGGCAGTGGAGGTTTACAGTGTAGAGTTGCCAGCCCGGCACCCAACCTTCCACAGGAGGAACACACATACACACACTCACACCTAGGGCAAATTTAGAGTGTCCAATCCACCTACAGCATGTCTTTGGGATGTGGGAGGAAACCGGAGCACCTGGAGGAAACCCATGTGACCACAGGGAGGACATGCAGACTCTGCACAGAAGGCACCCCAGCCGAGGATTGAACCCAAGAACCTCTTGTTGTGAGGCGGCAACGCTAACCGCTGCACCACTGTGTATCCCCCATATTCACAAATCTAAGAAAATCTGAGTTAACAAAACTTGAATCCTGTTACAACAAAATAGCCAGGTATGCTGCAAACTCACACTTTAGATCACACCACTATACAGCACTAAAACAACTCAACTGGCTGGAATTTCCCCAACTACTACTCTTTACCAATAAACCATGGTCCACAAAATCTCTATCAACCAGAGAAAAAAAATTGCCCTACAAGTACTACTACAGCCATACTCCAGTGCCAGAGAATTACACTCCACCAACAAACTCCTTTTAAAGATGCATACAACCAAAAATCTAGCTGGATAATCACTCTTTTCAAATTACATAGGCAAAATCTGGAAAGCACTACCACTTAGCCTTAACTCTATTACAGCCTTGTCTCAATTTAATAAATGCTAAAAGCTCACTTATCCAACAAGTGGCTGTGCCCATGCCGTGTTCCTGATTAAACTGTCCCTTTCAGGTGATAGTAATACTTCTGCTTTATTGACACTAACACTACTCATAATATAGGTTCATTTAGCTCTGATGATAAGGAAGAACAGCTAATCTAAAAATCCATGTTTGTACGCTGCAGAAGTTGTATAATGCTGTATTTGTCTCTCATTCACTACACTGTGCACTTTATTTTGATACTCTTTCTTTACAGAATTCGTATAAAATTTCTTGCTGTATAATCTCTGTTTCACTAGCCTATGATTATGTATTATAACTGATTTCTTAAGAGAAAGGTATAGGTTTCTTGTTTGGATAAACTCTGTATCCTTGTATTTGTAATACACTGTGTATTCAAATTTAATCAAATATAATCAAATGTTAAATTTTATGTACCATAGGGAGCTTTTCTCTCCGGGCCTCCAATGAAAAATAACATGTGTCCAGTTGGACTTTCCCAGTAATCAAATGTAAAATAAAATGAAATAAATAAATAACAAATAAGTATGGGAGGTACAACATGTCTTCATTACTCTGTTGCTAGACAGGATGCACATTGATGTGTCTCCTGCAAAAGTGCATAATGAGAATTTCTTGTGGTCGTGCATTCCTCTTTAATTTTTGTATCATTTCTGTAGGAGGAATACTCCAAGTACCTTGTCCTTGACTTGTGCCTACCAGTCCTAATTTAGTTTAATATGTCATACATTTATGAGTTCTGTGTATGAATATGTGGCTACCATACACATTGTCTAATTGTACTTTGACTAAACATCAGATCATCAAGCCTGAGATGTCAGACTTTATTGTCGACTGGCTACCTCACAGAGATTGGAAATAACACCACCCTTCTCACAAAACCCATATTAAAACCCATTGCAATGCTTCAGTGAAATAACTTTTCTTTGCTCCATTTTTACAATGGTTCAACCAATGAAATCAGAAATATATCTCTATCTATACCTATTTATATATCTATTTATCTATCTATCTATTTATCTATGTGTGTTAAAATATACATATATGTGTGTGTGTGTGTGTGTGTATATATATATATATATATATATATATATATATATATAGATAGATAGATAGCGAGAAAGTATATATAGCGAGAGAGAGAGAGCAATAACAATCACACATTTTAAATAATGGGCAGGATTCACGAAGCCTCCGTGTAAGAGTTATAACTCTTACATGGAGGCTGCAGTTAAACGGAGTGATGTCAGTATGCTCTGCTTATTCATGAGAGCATGCTGAATCACACCTAAGGCTAACACGGTCCATGTAAGACAGTAGGGGGCGTGTCCATAGGCTGAGCCCTGTAAGCGGACACGCCCCCAGATGAGTAAAAGTGCCCAAAGTAAACACCCACGACAGAGTCCATGGAAATGTGAATAAACACAACACAACACATGCGCCCACAGACTATGAACAGAAAATATATAAATGAACATGTTATGATTTATTTTTAAATCGTAAAGATGTTTGCCCGTGAGTGAGCTCGTTTGCGCGGGTGTGCCCGTAGCGCAGCTACAGTTAGCAGTCAGTGGGAAAGCATATAAGAACTAAATATGCAAAGTAAGCCAAGAAGCAATAGCGTAGCGGTAGAGATGTCAGCTGAAGAGCAGGCATTCATGGTTCGAGCCCCCACAGCACCAATTTTTATTTTAGCAAAATAAGCACGAAACAAGTCCCTGACAAACATGTACACATATAAAATCACATTTTATGTAAAATGTAATGAAATAGTCCATTTATTTTGAAGAAATGTGAGGTAACAAAACAATAAAAAATGTCAGATGTGCCTATAGCTGAGCCACAGTTTAACAGGGTGAGTGCATCTGCCCGTACGTGAGCAGTGGTTTACCTGGTGCAAAATGAGTGCCCGTAGCTGAGCAGTGGTTTAACAGGTGCATATTGAGTGCCCGTAGGTGAGCAGTGGTTTAACATGCTGAAACTGTGTGACCCTAGCTGAGCTGAGCGTGATATGCGTGCTGACAGCCAAATGAGGTGTAAGCCAGCGCACCGCGCCAACAAGCTAACCGACGGGCAACATTGAGCAAGCTGTAACAAAACTGCCTTTACACAGACACACCCCCTATCCCATCTAGACAGTCATAAAATATAAAAAGCAGTGGCCAGGTTCGAACCCAGGATACCATGCACCATAGTCAAGGTACTGGACAACTAAGCCACAACAGCTTCACTCAGAAATGCAGTAATAGCAAATATATAGGAATGAATAGAAAGTGGAGCATGACAAAGCAGGTTTTGTGAAGTGGATACAATTCCAAAATGGCCAATCACAGATAAGTGCGGGAAAAACAGCATATATAAGCCCCATAGGTGGGAATACACAGCATAAACGATTGTAGAATTGACTTGCAGCCAGAATGTCAGGTGTAGGTGAGGGTAGTTGCTTTCGAGCACAGAGGTGGGGTGTTGAGGAGTCCAGATACATGGTCTGGCTCCTAGTCCACAATCATGAGGCCCAACTCATGCAGGGCCAGGTCCTGTGGGGAGCATATAGGGCTGAGGCGTGGGACCGGTTGGCTCATGATCTCACCAGTGCCACATGGATTCCAAGGACTGGTGAGCAGGTCCGTCACCACCATGCGGATCTGAAGAGACGCAAGCAGGACCAATTGAACCTTTGGATCCAGGAGGCCTGGCAAATGCCCAATGCCCCACTACTGAGTAAGTTACATTTAATTATGTATGTAAGAAATTAAATTAGCTGATATTATGGATGTGTATTCCAATATTACTTC
>NC_056739.1:1647723676-1647807862 GCF_019279795.1 Protopterus annectens | reverse complement strand
AAGCAGGCAATGACTGAGTCATATTTGTACTTGCCTTGGAGTGACCTGAGTGCTTGTGTTATGTGGTGGATCCTAGCTCGACAGGCAGCTCACCGTGACCTTCTCCTTATTCTGCCTGGTGAGCGGACGCCAGTGTGCCTGACGATAGAGTCATCTATTACAAGTGTATCAGGTGTGTTGTTTAGCCTTAAGGGCTGTGACTGTTCAGCACACTGGCTTTGTGAGCTATGTGTTGCAATATGTTTTGTTTTGGGGTAGCGGTTGCTTGGGTGTCTGTTGAGGTCTCCTGCTGCTTAGGCAGATTTTATTTAGAGCCTCCGAGCATGTTTTCTTGTGTGTTTATGTGTTTGGTTTGTTGTCGTGGTAGGTCTATGTGAGACTGGAATTGTAGTGAGTGTGGTTTCCTTCTCCTCCTGACTGGTTATGCTAGTACTGAGTTGGAGAGAGCTTAGCCTCCAGTTTGGCTATATGGTTGCATCTCTCACATGTGTTGGAATTTGTTGGGAGGAGGAGAGGGTTGTCTGTGTACATGAGGCAGTTGTAACATTGCCTCAAGATTCCCAGATTCACCAGCTGGACCGAGAGGAGATTAACAACTGACCTTTGGACATGCTAGAATAGTATTGGGAATTCCTTTATAATTGAAAAAAGGGCCAATGGGGAACAAGGTACTCAAGGGGAGTTTGTGAGGGTGTAGTGCTTTTAATTTTTAGAGCTGACTTATATAATTGCTTTAGTGAGCAAGTGCCAGGTAACTTAAATGCAATGTGCTACAGGTAACTTAAATGCAAAAATGACAAACAGTAACTTTCTTTCAAGTGAAACAAGGAAATAAGTACAGTAAGCAATGCAGATATCACTAGGGATCCACAGAAGTGCTAAAAGGCCGCATTTTAGGTGGAATTAGCATTTCAGGGAAATAAACAAACAACAAGCATACAAATAAAGCTAGATTCAGCAGGCCTGGATCTAGTCTATGCTACAGCAAACAAGGTGTACCAATTTCATTAAGAAACAGTTAGAATATGCAGGCACTATAAGCCTCTAACCAGAAATTCCCTGCTCAGAAGGGCAGAGTCCATCCTCTCCTCCCACAAGAGTGCAGACCACTATCCTTCTTAACGTAAAATAACTGGCCTGAAGCCCAAGTGCTTAAACCAGAACTAATGCACTTTTAGAATAACAGACACTGAGCTCTCAATCAGCAGTTCCCAACTTAGAAGGATGTAAGCTACCTGTCCTGTCACCACAGTGCAGGCCACAAACCTTCCTAATGTAAAACAACTGGTCTGAAGCCCAAGTGCTTAATCCAAAAGACTTAGAAATGATAGCTACACTTTAATCAAGTTACTACCAGCAGTAATAAATACAACTGAATACTTTAAAGAATGCCTGGATTAGTACACTGACCTCCAATGAACTGCATTTCTTTCTACCATTCCCCCCCTGTGATGTCACCTATCTCCTACTCTATTCCTTCCCCTTATGTATCTCTTACACTACTCAGACTGTGCTCATTTTCTATGTGACTGTGAGATTCAGTATCCTAACCCTCATTTACATGAGATTGCCTACTAATGCTTAGTTACATTTCTTACACTCAGCTTCCCCCCTTAGCAACCACTACACGGTGGCCATGTTGTTTTTGGTCTTCTGGTCCCTGCATTGTCATTCCATGTATTGCATAAAATCCACATTTGTGGGTTTATAACCTTCATTTTTATGTTTTATACAGCACAGCCCGTTTGCTGGGCGCTGGTTTAAACATCGTCGATCGCCGAAAAAAAAAATTATATTTTTATTATTTTTGCATCGGGTTACCTTGCCAATGGCCACATATTTGGCCATCGGTATGCTGCCTGAGACATATGCACCCTTTATTTGGAGCTGACATGGCTCCATTAGAATTTAGAAACGTACTCAGTTGTCAACTGAGTACATTTCTGCAGCTAAAACGTCTTACGGGCTGGTTTCTGCTTCGTGGATCGCTAATATACCTTATTTGCATACCTTTCGGCTGCAAGTGAGGTATTTAGCATGCCCACGCCCAGTCCGTGTAAGAGACGTTTTAGCTGGTCTCTTACACGGAGTTTAGGGCTGTTCCTGGATCGCGAGGCTTGCATGGAGTGTTACACGTCTCTTACACTCCGTGCACGCCTTCGTGAATCCTGCCCATATTTATCTGTAGACAATGTCACTGTCATTGTCATTGTAATTGTAATTGTAGCAATCCATATTTCTTCTTTCCCTCTTGGAATGCAAGTTAAGTAATTTCTCTCATTGTGCTGTGGCATGTAGTTTTATATCTATTTTATGTGTACTGTTAAACAACGAATTCGTTATAACTGATCTCTGTGTTTTATTTGTAAAGTAGAAATTCTAAATTGAATTCATGAAAGTAATATGATCAGGTAAATTCAAACAGCAAAGTCTAAACTTGTGAATTAAGTGTCCAAAAACTAGCATTACACTGCACTACATGGTAATATGTGCAGTATCTATGTTTCAGTGATGCAAGTGGGAGAGATACAGTAATGCATAGTACTGAAAAACAGAACGTGCAAATACAGTCAATATCAGGTTAAGACTGATTAATAAAGAGTATAAAGTCTTGCAAACTTTGGCAGCTGACAAATTGTACACTCTGAAAAAAATAATTACATGTATCCCTGACATTAAGCTAAACAATGGGTGGAGAAGAACAAAACCTTACACCTTAACAATGATTGACCAAAATCATACAGATGATTAAAGTATTGCTCAACCAACAATTCCACAGCAAAGCTGACTAGTTGTGTTAGAAATTAATCATATGGATTAAGAGATACTTGTCTGTTACAGTGTGAATGTAGTATGCTGGACAGAATGTTGATATGGGGTAGTTCTGCCTACCAAGACTGGAGCAACATTTTAAATCTTAATCTCTGGGATAACTTAGTGGCTAAGCATGCTACTGTAATATAGGCAAATTTATATCTACTCACAGGAGAAACTGATTGAAGAATCATAATACAAAAGAATGAACATGTTAGAAGCTATTTTCAGCAAACCTGAAAGTACAGTTTTTTTGCAGGAGTTAAGCATCCCTGCAGTGTGGATGCCCCATTACTGATGAAAGTGGCTTTCAATTAATTTACTTTGCAGTATCATCAAGAGTCACACATTAAACAAATGAAGGCTGAGATAGTTGAAGGCTGCACTAAAGAATTAGCTCTTTGCCATATTTATTTGGACTAAGTACTAGATAGACTGTTGTAGCCCAACGCAGTGCTTTTCACACTCATTTGCCTGCAAAAAACTGTTGAAAGTGTCTTTTTGCACTTCTCTGGCTTTTCTCTTAGCATATCTCAGTTGTTGGTATTAAGTTTAGAGTCTACCTCTACAAAGAGGCCAGTCACAAGTGAAGTTCCTCAGGGATCATTCCTGGGACTGCTCCTTTGTGGTATTTACTTCTCTGAAGGCCAATGTCAGGCTCCTCTGGATAACTAAATTTACAGATGATTGCAAATTAGGAGCAGTCATAGAATCCCCTGCTGACACAAATATTCTCCAGGAAGGGCAAACACAGACAAATAGCTGGTATCAGAGCCATGGACTAAAACTAAATGTCCAGAAATGCATAATAGTATATTTTGGGAAGGTGGAGGGCATAAGTAACATGTCCTGTGCAGAGCACCTCAAGGCCCTATCCCTGTATTATGTTTCCTACAGGCTGTTAAGGGATGATTTATGCCTGGCAAACAAGACATTGTCAAACCCCACCCTGATGGACCTTCTGCATATCTATAAAGTAAACAGCACCAGAATTATCCATTCTAAAGACAAATCTTTGCTGTGATATAAATAGGACCTGCTGGAGAGACAACCATGGCAATTCTGAATGTCCATTACTTTTTTTTCCCTTTTTAAACATGCATGTCCACTGCTTGTGAGGTTTGGCTTTATTGGCCTGAATTTATCCATAACAGATATAAAAAGGAAAAAAAAAGTAATGGATATTCAGAACTACCATATAGTTGAAATAACTGATGTCCTTAAGGGGTCATTTGCATATATCACATGTTACCTCTAATGCAAGAGGTTTTAAGGCATCACAGAGTGGAAAATCTAGCTTGACTAGATTTTTATTTAGTTTTTACTAATTGGTTTGTCTTTGTGATCTTGTTACTCACTGTTTTAGATTGTTGGTTGGGATATTTTGCAAGCACCCTAAAGGTAATGGATATCAGTTGGGTATGACAACCCTGTGTTTCCAAATACTATCCAAACATTCAATTTGTGCTGTATTGGTGAGGTTATAAGAAGGCTAAAATATGTTTATCTATGGGTAGTGGGGTTTGACTTTATGGGAATGAATTCGTCTGTAACAGGCTTAAAAAGGAAAAAAAATGTCATGGACATTCTGCTTAATAGTTGTAACATCTGACATCCTTAAGGGGTTATTTGCATATATCACATGTTACCTCTAATGTAAGAAGTTTCAAAGAATCACACAGTGGAAGGTCTAGCTTGGCTAGATTTTTCTTTTAGTTTTTACTAACTGGTTTGTCTGTGAGATATCACTAGATTTTTCTTTTAGATTTTACTGATTGGTTTGTCTGCGAGATATTGGAGCATAATCACTGTGCTCCACACACTACATATTGATTAAGTATTTTACTTTTATTTTTATTAATTTTCTGGATACATTTAGAACACTTTTATATTACATTTTTTTGTTATATATTTGTATACTTTTCTTTTTATAGCAATTTGCTGTGTATCTCCTTTGTTAATATTTCTTGCTTTATCTGTTGTTACAATGCATTATCTCAGAGCTTATCTCCCCAGGCCTCCACTGAAAAGGAATAAATACCTAGTAGGGCTATCTGGTTATCTGTGCATGCGTACAAAAATATATACATACATATATATGCAAATGTTATTACTGCTTTAATTATTGGTAGTTAAATGCTATTACATTATTGCATAGTTTTGAGAATGCTATGGGTAAGATTAGTTTTTTATTGTTAAAGATCAGCATAGCATGCTAAACTCTCATTAAGCTGATTTACTTCCTTATGTTTCTATACATTACATGTAATTCTATTCTGCATGGATGATGTTTGTCCATGAACATCACAGCAGGCTTCACGCCACTGCTGGGTTTGAACCCCTAAGGAAGCAATGTACAAAGCTGTTGAAGTTTACAGACGTGCATTTAGTGGGATCCACAGCAGCACTCGTTCTGTTCCACTTGGAATTATGAGGCTTTTCTGCAGATGTGTAAAATGACTTTAGAACTAGATCAACTAGTAGTTGTATCTGAAAATCGTCTGATGACTAGTTCAATTACCTGGATAACAAATGAAAAATAAGCAAATGCTTCATTCATATACGATTTTAAAGAATCTGTGTGATGAAGCATACTGACTGTAGTCCTTGAAAAAATGACTTGATTTACCCATATGACACACTATGTGAGTAGTAATAAAGTGCTGTACTATACAGCATTTTGACAACCAAGAAAAAGTAAATAGAATGGATTAAGCAATGGAAGCATTTTTACTTGATACAGAAAAAAAATGAAAAAGAAATATATATTATCCAAAATATCAAAGCGATATGGTAGGTGCTTCTCATCTGTGGCATGGAATACTTTACCAGACACAATACAAAAAAACTTACAAACTAACTTCTCTTCAAAAGTTCCTTACAGCTCAAATAAGTGTGATTGTCGTAGGGAACTAATGTTTAAATTATCCAACTAAAAATCACATTACATTTAGCAATGTGCAACCATAATAATAAGCAGAGACAGATGTACAATCAGTGTGTAAACATATATATACCCAACAAATAAACACACAAAAACATACTCAGAGACTCTAAATAAAAATCTGCCTAAACAGCAAAGACCTCCTAAGCAGATATCCAAGCAACAGCCACCCCTCAACAATACCCACAAATCACATATCCTCACAAAATCAGTGTGCCTCACAGTCACAGCCCTTAAGGCCAAACAACACACCAAATACACTTGTTATAGGGGACTCTATTGTCCGGCACACTGACGTCCAGCTCACCAGACCGAACAAGGAGACGGTCACTGTAAGCTGCCTGTCAGGTGCCAGGATCCGCCACATAATGCAAGCACTCAGGTCACTCCAAAGCCAGTACAAGTATTACTCCATCATTGTCCATGCTGGTGTGAATGACCTGAGACGTACCTCCCTGGACTACATGAAAAGAGACATAGAGGAGCTCACTGACCATGTAGCCCAGGCTGGTATGACCATGACCTTGAGTAGCATCTTGTCCTCACCAAGAATGATGCCACAGTATAAAGACAAAATGATCAGTTTCAACAATTGGCTAACGTATTGGTGTCATTCAAAGGGGATCCAGTGTCTGTCAGCCTGGGATGACATGCTCGACAAGCCACATTGCTTCGCTAGGGACGGCTTGCACCTGTCACCCTTAGGCTTTCGTATAGTGGCCAATGCTCTTGCCACCCCCATAGTGCCTTTTTTAGGCAAGACTCAAAGGACAAACCCATCTCCATAGACAACCCAAGGATAAAAAAACTAAAGGTAATGCTACTCAATGCCAGAAGTCTAACCCTCAAGATGCACGCACTCGAGGCTCTCCTCAATATGGAGAAAATCGATGTCTGTGCAGTAACAGAAACCTGGTTCAAGGCTCCTGAGAGCACCCCAGCACTACCAGGTTATAACTCATACCATGTGTTTCGGCCCCAAAACTCGGACCGAAGCAGATCATCAAAGATACCTATACCTCCAGGTTAGTGGCACTGCACGAAGCATCGGAAACCATCCATGTGCAACTAATAGTGGGCAAAACTGCCTTTCAGTTTTTAGCCTGCTACAGAACACCCTCCCTATTACAGGAACTCCACTTGGCATTTCTGAGAACACTGGAGAATATGAAGGTCTCTCCAAACACTATGTTATTGGGTGACTTCAACTACCCAAACATTGACTGAGAAAACTACTCAAGCCCAAACAACCTCACCCAACGGTTCCCTGAATTTATAAACTTTAATACAATGGAACAACTGGTCACAACTCCCACAAGAGGGAAGAACATATTGAACCTGGTCGTCACCAACACGGGGACTCTATGTTCCACACCAGAGGTAAACCCCTCATTGGTAAGATCAGACCATAAACAAGTTTCCCTGGACATCCATATCCCATCCCCACCCCCAGCCAAGGAAATCACTGTAAAGAACTTCTCAAAAGTCAACTTTGCACTACTCAAGACTGAGGTGGAATCCTTCAAAGCCCCTGGGCCAGAAGATAATACAGCCCAATCCACATAATCCTTTACAAATGCATTCTATGAGCACCTGCAGGAATGCACGGATCGTGCTATCCCAAATAAAACCAAGACTCACTCCTCCAAAAACAGGAGACCAGTCTGGTGGACCCCGGCCATAAATAAGCTATACAACAGAAGGGGGAAGCTACTACATGACAGAGCAAAATCCCAAAGAGGGAAGGCATCTCTGATCAGTATTAGCAAAAAACTTCGATCCCTCATAAAATCATCAAAGGCCAGTTTTGAAAGAAAAATTGCCCTAGACACTAAAGATAATCACAAGGCCTTCTTTAGTTATGTCAGGAACATGGGTGGAAACTTCCAGATATGCTCTGAATTGTTGCATAATGGTACAAAATATACCGAACCTACAGACATAGCCAACATCCTGGCAGACAGATTCAGCACAAACTTGCCCCCCCTTCCCCCCCCAAGGAGCAAATGCCTATCCCCACTGAATGTAACCTCCCTGACATCACAGATGCACAGGTGAAAGCTGCCCTCTCCAAAGCAAAAAACACAGCATCTATGGGACCAGACGATGTCCCAGGTTGTGTCTTACACGAGCTCCAAGAAGAACTGAACCCTCACATTAAGTCACTGTTCAAACTTAGCCTTACTACAGGATATGTACCCAAAGAATGGCGTACAGCTACAGTGGTCCCACTCCACAAAGGTGGTGTCACAACGGACCCCGGAAACTATCGCCCCATAAGCCTGACTAGTCTGGTCTGTAAAGCTACGGAGCGTATTATCATGGAACTCATAAACAAAGACATTGGGAGCCTCCAGACACTGGACCCTACCCAATTCAGCTTTGTTAAGGGCAGATCTTGCCTCTTAAACCAAGTTGATTTCTTTGAAACAGTTACCAAAGCCATAGATGAGATGAGTCCACACAGCCTACCTGGACCTCGCAAAAGCCTTCGACACAATACCCCACTCGGGCATCATAAATAAGCTTACCAGCTTAAATATCAACCCCTATATCACAAGATGGGTTGCAAACTGGCTCAGAGATAGAACCCACATGGTCAGAATCGCAGGTGCCATGTCCGAATCCGAACCAGTTACAAGTGGTGTCCCACAGGGCTCAGTTCTGGGACCTCTCTTGTTCGGTATATACTTCTCTGAGATTCAGGCTAACACGGGGGGATTATGGCTGACAAAGTTCGCAGATGACTGCAAACTGGGGGCTATAATTGAATCTCCAGCTGACACAAGCATCCTCCAAAAGGGTCTCACAGAGACGGATGCTTGGTGCCAGAGCCACGGCCTAAAGCTAAATGTTAAAAAATGCATAGTCATCCCCTTTGGGAAAAACAAGGTGCCCACAAATTACCACATAGGTGGTAATCCATTAAGTACAGAAGAAGTAATTAGAGATTTGGGGCCAACGTAGATAGTAATCTCTCCTTTGATAATCACGTTGCCAAAGTGGTTAGAAAGACCTTCTATATAGCCCACCTTATCACGAAAGGGTTCGCATCTAGATCAAGAGAGGTCATTGTGCCCTTCTACTTGTCACTCATCAAGCCCATAATTGAATACAATGCCCCTTTTGGGATGTACCTTACCCGACACCTGCAGCAACTGGAGAGACCCCAAAAGTACCTCACCAAGAGGATCATGGGCTACAAACAGATGTCCTGTGCAGCTCAACTAAAGAAACTCCAGCTCTACTCAGTTGCTTACCGCCTACTCAGAGGCAATCTATGCCTGACGTACAAAGCCATGTCAAACCCAGAATTAATGGACATGCTCCACCTCAAAAAATCAAAGTCCCTTAGAGCTACACGTTCCTGGGACCTAAACCTCAGCACAAAAATAAATAGGACATGCTGGAGGGACAAATTCATTTCCCAGAGGCTCCACTCACTCTGGAATAGAATCCCAATTCATGTTAGACATAGCCCCTCGCTGACCCTCTTCAAGCGAAATCTGGACGCGTGGATGGAAAATCGTAAATTCACCCCTGGGATCTCTTCTGTGTCCCTGCTAGACAGAGGCACAGTAAACTAATCTTAAAAGGGTACCTTCTTTGACTTAGTTTACAGAGGCACAGTAGGCTAATCTAATAGAGAGACGGAAGCCAAATACACTCTGGCTAGGCTTATAAATGCCCTAGGGCAGATAGCCTAGTATCTACCTATGAACCTATAAATAGTGCTAATATCCCTGTATGCAATGCAGTGATTTGTGAAAATTGCATCCTTGTAAAAGTATGACTGTTACAGTTACTGAACTACATTACTGCTAGTACACATGTGCAGAATGTAGGGAGTTGTGTAAATAATAAAGTAAATTTGCAGCTCTAAAGTAGTTACTGTGAAGTAAATGGCAGTTATAATTGAACCATTAGGTAAATGTTGTTTTTCAATATATATCAGAAGGTGATCTGTTTTATAAATGTTATTTTGAAAAGTTGTTACTTCCTCTTGACATGGGTCAGGACTGAAAATGGTCATTGGGCCAGTCCAGTTACCCATTTAATAAAATAAAGTGAATGAACACATCTAAGTGGCTGCTAAGTGAAAAATTAAGTCCAACATAGAGAGAAAAAATATTTGTATACCTAGAAACAAACATTCATAGCATTATCAGGAGCAAGGAAAGCTTGCTTTAGTATTGTGTTCTTGTTATTATGATATAAAATAGATTATTCTGCAGTCAATTAGACTTTTGCTTATATGAAGTGATGATGGAAAATTTGCACTGAAGTAATGCAGTCATTAGTAACTTGCAGGTATCCATATTCAAACATCATACTTGTACCTTGTTATCTGAGTAAAGAAAAAGAAAAATTAGATTGTTCCAATATGATTACTTGCCACCATCAGCCATATCATTACTAAATAAAAATGCTCTCCATTCAAAAGAATTTCAGGAGGATTTTACATCCAGCCTAAGAAAAATGGAATTACTGTTACAGTACCTCAGTTACTTATAATCAAAAACAAATATTGAAGCAGGCAAATGCAATTCAGGTCCCTTCTGTGTTATGCATCCTCCAACACACACACACACACACACACACACACACACACACACACACACACACACACACACACACACACACACACACACACGTCTTCTGCCTTTCAATTCTGTATGGCAAATTTTATTTCCATAAGTTTAACAACATCAGGATGTACTGATTGGAAGGAAGGAAGGTTATAGACAAGCATCTAACTCTAAGACTTCTGTACTTCCAGAAATCTGATGTGTTCCAGCCATAAAATGACAGCAACAAAGGAAATTCTACCTTCTGTCGGACTCATGTCCATTAACTCCTTATAGATGTGGACTCTTCCTTCAGATTCCCAAATATGAGACCAATCTGGATGGGGCATGTAGCAAGTGTTGTTCTCTCACTACTGCCTTGGAATTGGGGCCTAGCCTCTCCCCTTTGGTGGTACTGGTCATAACCTGCTCCCATACCCAGGATGTTTTAGTTCCATAACATCATCAAGCTGCTGAGCTGCTAATTAAATAGTCTGGGCTTTATCTCCTTTGCTGCAAATGCATCCTCAACTATAAGTTAACTTGATATGCTGCTACTGTGAATCATCATCATCAACCCCCTTTTTCCCATTCTTCTACATGGGGTCAGGGTGTCATGTTAACTGTCAACATCTCTTTTGATTCAATGCCACACTCCTTCCTTCTTCAACAATCATGCCTGACTATCGTAGATCTTCCCTCACACAATCCAGCCACCTCTTTGTTGGATGCCATCTTTTCCTATTACCCTTTTCCTGTCTGTCCCAAATCTTCTTTATCAGATTCTCTTCTGCTTTTCTACACGTGCCCAAAGCACTGTAATCTGTTCTCTTTTACCTTTTCTGCAATTGAAGCTACTTTTGCTTCTGCTCATGTCTTTATTTCTTTATGTGTCGCATAGTGTGCATCCTAGCAACCTTCTCAGGCACATCATTTCCATCACCTCTAGCTTTCTCATCTGCTCTACCATTCAGTAGCACTGGTCACACCATTGTATTGTATGCCTTACGTTTCAGCATCTTTGGCATTCTTCTGTCATGCACTACGCCTGACACTCTATGCCAGTTGGCTGCAGTCCCACTGATTTTAGCTTTGACCCCCTTCAATCAGACTTCCCATCTCATCAGCCACCCCATCAGATACTTGAAGCTATTAAACTTTTCCATTGTTTTCCCTTCTATCTCATTTCTCAGCTTCTTTTTATTTCCCCAATTTGTTTCCATTACCACCCACCCTCTACCCTGGTCTACCCTGGTCTACTTGGTCTGGTCTAGAGTACCCTCTAGGGCCATTTCTCCCCTATCTCACCCAGCATCTTTATTATATCTACTGTAGCCTCATCTGAGTCTGCTGCTTTCCCTGAAATCATTTTCCTAAGTGCTGTTCTTACTTCTTCTAGGGTGGGCTCCTTTTCTTCTCTCATTGTATGCTGTGTCTGGAGCAGTACATCTTCTGAGGGGTTTTATTCATTCAGAAGCTGCTGGAAGTATTCCTTCTATCTGCCTTTGATGTCATGTGGTCTGGTGAGCAGGTTTTTGCTGGCATCCTTTATGAAGGGTGTCTAACTATCTTCTTTATCTTTCTGCCTTTGTCTTGCAACATGATATAGTGTCTTTTTAACACTTACTGAGAGACTTTTCAAAAGCTGGTAGACTGCCTCTGATGCTCTCTCTTTGCTATTGCAACTCCTTTCTTCGCTTCTTTGTTAGCCAACCAGTTAGCCAACCAGTATTCCTTCCTAGCCTGGTCCATCTTTTCTGTCTTTCACTTTTTCCAGCACTCTTTCTTTCTTTTGATGACTTCCTGGACTTCTGCATTCCACCACCGCCTTTCCTTGTGTACCTTATTTCCATACCTGTCTCAGACACATATCTGTTATGTAGCCCTCACACATGTTTTGATGTGCTGACATTCTTCTTCCACTCCACCTATTTCCTCCTCGTCTCGGGGTGCTAGAGTTCTGAATAATTCCTAGAGCTGTTGTACTTTCCCTCCATTCAACTTCAAGGTTTTCAGCCCAGTCTCTGTTGACCTTAGATGCCTCTTAGAGCTTTGTTTGCACAGATTGCGGCAATTGGTGGTTTATGCTGTGGGCTGCTGGGGATGAGTTTGGAATCAGTGATTCTATGCCAGTGCCCTTTCCTTACTAGAAGGAAGTTCATCTAAGTTGGCAAATCTTGTATATGATCTTGTGACTGTCTCTCTTTCTGACCCATGTGTTGGCTATTATCAAGCCATTTACTAGACAGAAGTCTAGAATTGCCTCTCCTTCTTTATTCCCTTTGCCCCACTCATATGGATCCAGTCAGTAATCATTACCTGTTCTGTCTATCTCAATATACGAGTTCAAGTCACCCATTATCAACACCAGTTTGTGTTGGACTGCTTTATCTAGTAGGTCCTGCAACTGCTGTGAATTCTCCTCACTATTCCTCACAATCATCACTATCACAACCCTGCTGCAGAGCATAAGCTGAAATTATGAATAGTTCCCTATCATTACACTGGAGTCTGATTGCCATGAGTCTGTCACTAATTATGATGACATCCATCACTGTCTTCTGAAGCCTCTGTCACCACAATTCTCACATCATTTCTTGCCTGTCCTCCTCCTAAGCAGTGGACTCTGGATCCCAAGCCAATTGGCTTTGCTATATCACCCTTCCATCTTGCCTCTTGGATATATAGGATGTCATGCTTCCCCTGTACCATTATGTCATCCACTTCCAAGCTCCAGCCTGTCAGTGAACCTACAGTGAGTGTAGCAGTCCTTTATTTATTTATTTATTTATTTACATTTGTTGACCAGGAATGTTCGACTGGAAGCAGGTCCATTTTCAGCGGAGGCCCGGGGAGAAAAGCTCCACAAATTAAAATATTACAGACATAGTTACAGATGAAGAATTTTAGCAATTAAAATATTGCAAACATAGTTACAGATGAAGAACATAGTACATTCAGTGGATAACTAGCTTCTGTTTTTTCCACGAAGTCATAGCAGATATTAACAATTGTTACAATAAGAAGTTACTGCCATATAATAAGTAGATAGGCATGGAAGTATCAGAGCTTGCTGTAATCAAAGGTAGTTTGTGGGGTGGAAGAGAGGTAGAGGGTAGATGGAGTGGGAGAAGTTAGAGGGGAGAGTTACAAGGGCATAGCCAGCATGTTTTTAGGTGCGCTTTAAGTAAAGCTTTGAAGTCGGTGCATGATGGTAGAGAGGTTATTGTGGGGGGGGGGGTGTTCCATAATTTGGCTATAGCGCTAGAGAATAGTGCTTCTCCAGCAGTGTTATTGGCTCTAGTAACCTGTAATTGATTTTTGTTGCTGGATCGTAGTGGTCTGGTGATGAGATAGGGTTGGAGTAGATACTGGAGGGATGGGACCTTTAGAGGATGGTTAACCAGTCTGTGGGTGAGTGTGAGTTGATACCATTGAAGGAGGTGAGGGAGTTCTAGCCAGCCTAGTTCAGTAAGTGAGAGACAGTGGTGACTGTGGTAGGATGACCTGGTGGCGAATTTGGCAATTTTGTTGTAGCAGGTCTTGAGTTTATTTAAATCGCATTGCCTTAGGTTGGTATATATTGGAGAGGCATAAAGGAGGGTGGAGATAAGGTGTGAATTTGCAACTGAAATCCTAGCTGCTTTGGTGAGGAGTTGCTTATTTCTGTATAAGGCTCCTAGTTTTTGGTGGACTTTGTTTATGGTCATGGATATGTGAATGTCAAATTTGAGATTGTTGTCTGTTTCAACTCCTAGCAATTTTGTGATCTGCTACGTTGATTGGTTTTACTTCCAGCTTTTGTGCAACAGAGCTGAGCTTATTAACCCAGGGCTGCTGAGCTTTATGGCAGGCACACCATTAGCATGGGTCCCTGGCATTTGTCAGCATAGACCACATCGTCAGTCCACTTATCAGTGGCAAAATCCCATCCCCATCTATTGACATTAGTCAACATGACCAAATAACCTAGAGCCAAATTTTACACCATGGAGTGGATAGCCCTTCCATGGTGTGCAGTCTGTGATCCATGTTCTCCTATCTTGAGGATACTGCACACCACAGTAAATGACCAAAGCAGTTGGTCTACACAACTCTTCCCCCTAAAGGACACCATGTAGATTCTGTGCTGTCCATTCATTGTTGAGTTTGAGATGGAAATACTCAGCATCATTTTTGGAGGTGGGAGGTACCCCACAGTGGCACAGGAAAACATGCAAACTCCAAACAACCATTGGCCGAAGGTCAGGGTTGGCCCTTGTACCCTGTACATCAGAGGCAAAGACCTTACCCATTATGTCAACTGGTCTCATATGCTCAGTGCTGCAACTGTGAAGTGCTTACACAAGCCTGCAATCAGTACTTAAGTAAAGGAGGTAATATTTTAATCACTGTTTGAAAAGTCTTAACAAAATGTGCATGCAATTACATATGGAGAGCGAGGTGCATACTTCCCTAAGAATGCCATTTCACTTTTAAGCTCAGCACTGCAGCTGGTTTGATCTTATTGACCAGGTCTATAAAGGGAGTTTAGGTGGTATCACCCTTACAATGGCAGCAGTAATTACTGTTGTAAAAACATATGAATATTTTTTTAATTCTGATATCACTTAAACTTAGGTCCAGTATATTCTAGATGCATACCTTCAGTCTTCTCTCTGAAAATAAACCATGTACTTACTTGTAATAGAAACGAATGCAAACCAGCTGGCTATCACCTTGAAATGTCTGGAAAAGCCTGAACTTTGCATCTAACTTTAAGAAGCAATATCGCAGTAACTGATTGACAGATATTAATAAAACTAACAAAGAGTTATATTTCAATGACAAAGTACATATTGCATCAAAACAAAATTGCCATTCCACCATTAAAGGATTTAATGTAGCTCAATGATGAAAATGTCTCAGTCTTAGTCACATGATAACTACATGGTGTTTTGGCAGTAGCAACTTTAACTGTGCACACAAACACACACACACACACACACACACACACACACACACACACACACACACACACACACACATATGTATCCAACTTTATAGAGACAGATACAGATATATAGGTATAGATATATGTGTGGGTGTGTTGGATACATTTTAGTTATTAAAAGACAGCTTGTCAAATGGGAAAAAAGACAGATGCTGTTCAATTAATTGTTGTTGATGGGCTGCATTTTGATGTTTTAGTTTCAATGTAATGACATACATCCATATATATATATATATATATATATATATATATATATATAAAGATATATATATATATATATATATATATATATATATATATATATATATATATATATATATATATATATATATAGATAGCTAGATATATGTATGTGTGTGTATTTGATTCTGATTTTATCTCAACCCCAAAACAGATATATTTTAGACATGTATTGCATTTCTAGTCCTGAACAGAAGTTGTATAGCTTCCCTGTAATAGAAACCAAATATTATATAATTTGATAGCTGTGATAGTGAAATGACTGTGCAAATCAATATTTGATTTCTAAATCTAGGAGGAAATACCACAATTGCCCTCTAACAGCTCTTAGTCAATGTTACAGGGTGAGAAACGCAGTCCTTCTGATGTATACGTTATCTGGGACTGACATTCTGAGCCACTTTACTCTTGTTAGTGCAGGATTTTTTACTGTTGACATCTTTACCATGACTGCAATGTCATCTTATTGGATAATTATATAATATTTTTATTTATTATGCAATTTGAGCTCAGTGCATCATCTGTAAATAAGTGTCATTCCTTAGCCTGTAAAGAAGCTACACCTGCCAGCTACAAAAACTGAGCATAAAGCAATTTGCGACACTACACATCCTAATGGCTATGTAGGATTTTTAAAGTCCCTACCAATGTAGGGCTTAATCATTTTTATCTTTGTAACTTTTCTTGTAGCATTTTCTGGGCAACATCTTTTTGATAATTCATTGCCTTCTTAACTAAGTTTGTACGTGAGAGAAAAAGGGGATATATTGAACTTTGTTGCAAGCTAAATCTATTGAGCATTCACAGACTGTCAACTTCTAATGTATGAAAAGATGCAATAGTTAAATTGTAGAAATGTGGAAGTAGAATGATAATTGTGAAAGCCAACATATAGTCCCTGGGATTCAGCAAACTCTGTGTAGGCTTCACACACAGTCTACACAGTTTACATGTGTGTGCAGTGCTGTGCAGTGAGTAGCAGTGCTCATTACATAGTCATGCTGTGCTCCACATTTAAATGTAAATAAATGTGGTTTCATGGCTGGCAACAGTGTTGCCGGCTAGGAAACCATGGAAAGCAATACTAATAGTGATCCTGTTTACATTAGAGCACAGTCAGTTACCATGTTTGTTCTGAATGCCACAAAGATCACCAGGGCTTAACATATATAGTTGTTATAGCTCTCAGTCTTTTACTGCAAGAAATATGGACACTGTAACATTTGCTGAAGGTGTTAGAAGGGACATTGTTATAAGTGTATGTGAAGTTATTACCAATACAGGCTAGTTGACTGGTGTGCATGGCATATATACATGTCACAATCCACACTGCCACAAATTTCACCCATGCCATTAATATTGTCAAACAGTTATGTATGTACTGTGTGTACCACTGGAACAGGTATCACACATATGCCTCTGGTATAACAACTGTATAGGGTTCTGCACCTCCAGACAGTAATGTTTATGCCACAAAAAAAATCTAGGTATGGCCAATACGATGTGTGACAGCTCACTGTGGCAAAGGTGGCACACTTTAGTTGCACATCACTAGAAGATGTATAGGGAGGTACATGAAGAAAGGTGCATTGTACTCAGTTATTGGTGTGATGAAGGCTGTGAACTGTGGAGTTATTATGGCCTGTGATGTGGATGTCCTTCACATACTCAGTAGTTGTGTTACATACAAGGGAATAGTCAGTACTGTGGCCACATGCTGGTGGACGTTCCACATACCATCTAACCCAGGACACAGGTCACATGCCTGCTGGTGCAATTATAGGGTGTGATGTCTACATTATACTTGGGATGTGTGTTTGTTTATCTGATGTAACAAATCCACCCATGTTTATGTGTCACTGCAGGTGTTGTCATGGTTGTGGCAGCAATCTTTTGTGTGAGTTGACACTATCTGTATTATACTAATATCACAGTTGGAGTCAATGACTACCCACAATCTGTAGTCCTTCAGACAGCTGTTTGGACCCAGGATGTGTGTGTCATTTGTGATGTCTGTGACTTAAATAATGCACAGGAGGAAAGGGCCTAGCAGACAGCCCTGATATACAGACCTGATTACTGGACCAGAGATATAGTTCACTTCACACATTTCAACATATTCAGATGCAACATATGTAATACAGTGGTCTCCCCACTTGGTGATATAGGTGTTTATGGCCACATTTGACAGTGTTGCGTGAATAACTCAGAGTGGATTTCTGTAAAATGTCTTGTGCTTGACAAGTTCAAAAGAATGATAGTGTTGTTGATATGCATGCCCTCGATGACTTCTTTGAGTACATCTAACAGATGTAACAGACATGATGTAGCATTAACAGCTCACACAGCTCTATTGCACACAACCAGGTTAGAAAGGTCCATGATGACATGTCAGTCTCACAAATGAGGAGAGTCAGCATTTGTCTATACATGCATGCATGCATCAGGGGCTGCCCCCCCAACTCAGATGGATGCATGTTGATGTACACTCTTCTACAGGAACATAGTCTGTGTGGAAGGTGTGTTGAAGTTTGCATTTAACTGTGTCAGGAAGGTGTATATGCCAAGTCACACAATATGAGATCTGTGAGGTTGTCACAGCCCATTGGTTCTGTGGTTCTGTGTGATAGGCTTGGATGCCTAGGGTTGGACACAATCCCCCATGCAGGTATCATTGAGAAACTCTCCCAGCTGGGGATTAACCCTTACATCACTAGATGGGTATCCAGTTGGCTCACTGACAGAACACATACTGCGAAAGTTGGTGAATCCACCTATGCCAGTAGAGCTGTCACAGTAGCATACCCTAGGAATCTGTGCTTGGCCCTTTACTGTTTGGAATCTATTTCTTGACAGTTTAGGCTAAAGTATATGGTATTTGGCTTACAGTGTTTGCTGATTCTTCCATATGGGTACAATCACTGAGTCTTCTATGATGATAACATACTACATGATGGGCTAATACAGAGAAGCGATTGATGTCAAAGTCACATGGTATACAAATTAATGCAAGAATGTGTCTTTATTTTGTCCTTTTGAAAAATCAAATTCCCTTTTAAGTAAAGCATTGACAACAGCTCCACTATGCTAAAATCAGTGATGCAAGCACTGGATTCAAACATAGATAGCAATATGAATTTTGACCACCAGGTGTCAACACTGGTATTGAAAGCCTATGGTGTGCACATCATAAGTCACACCATCGTATTCAGATTTTAGGATTAGATTACAGCACTGTACTCAAACCTCTGTAGAACACTAATAGAGTATAATGCTCTCTTTTGCATGCACCTCACCAGACACATGCAGCAGCTGGAGAGACCACAGGGGGTTCTCACCAGGGCCTACAAACCATGCCATGATGTATGTGGATAAACTGAAGGCCATGTCACTATAATCTGTATCGTATAGGATGAAGTGACTTCTGCCTGGCCTCCAGGCCAGTCTCTAACCCAGCCCTGGTGGGAATAATGCACATCCACAAATCAGATATTGCTGATGACATCAGCAGTGTTTGGTGAGGAGAATAAGGCAATAACAGTGTCCCACATGCTGGTGTAAAAGGCTCACTGTAATGTCAAGCAAGAGGACAAACACATGTACACACACACACACACACACACACACACACACACACATACACACACACACACACACACACACTTGATTGCACTGAGAACAGAACCCCTATCTAAGTACACAGACTACAGAACTCAGTATTTTACGCAAGTGCCATGGCACAAGCCTGAATTTTACAAGGCTGCAGGACAACTTATAATTGATGACATCAGCAGGGCATGTTGAAGAGAAGATGTTGGGAAGTGTGCATGAAATTGATGTGTAAGCATGTGCAAGTGTCAAAATACTGTCAATTCATGAGATTGGAGTGGTAATTGTAGGATACATATGTTTGCTCATTAGGCTAGGCACACACACATACACACACACACACACACACACACACACACACACACACACACATACACACACACGCACACACACATGCACACACGTGCACACACACACACAGACACTCACACACACACACACACACACACACACACATGCACACTCACACACGCACACACGCGCACACACACACACACTCACACACACACACACACACACACACACACACACACACACACACACACACACACACACACACACACACACACACACACACATGCTCTCGACTGCAGTGAGAATAAAACCACTACCTATACAGAGACCACAGAACTCAGTACTTTATGCAAGTGTCACACAGCACAAGTCTGAATTTTACAAGGCTGCAGGACAAAATAGAGTGGATGACATCAGCAGGGCATGCAGGAGAGAAGACATTGAGAGGTGTACATAGGTTCATAGCTTTATTGGTTCATAGAAGGTTAGTAGGATAATGGCCCTAGGGCATTTACAAACCTAGCCACATAAAAACTCAAGTACCCTTATTGAGCATAGTTAGATGATTGTTGTTAGTAGAGCACTTTTGTGATCAGAACCAACTGCCCCTGTCCATGAGGGACATAGGTGCCACCCCATGGGTGAATTTACAATCACCCACCAAGTTGTCAAATTTGCACTTGAATAGGGTCATTAAGGAGTACTGCTTCATATGCAGTGGGAGCCTATTACAGAGGAGTGGCAATCACTGGAAGATATAGCTGTCTTTCCTGCATGTTCTATTCATGTCATAGGCTAGGTTGAGATCCCTGCACAAGTTACTCTTGTCCTATTTAATTTCCAGATATTCAGCATTTCCAGTAGGGCAGGTCCTGAAACTGCTCTGCAGGCCAGGCATAGATCACCTCAAAGTAGCCTGTATGATACTGAGTTCAGTGACACAGGTCTTTCAGACTTTCCATGTATGTCATGTTATGGAGGCCCTGCTTTCTCCCGGTCACAAACGTCTATGTTTTTTCCAGTTGCTGCAGGTGTCTAGTGAGGTACAGACAGAAGGGAGCATTGTACTCAATTAGTGGCTTGATAAGGGTTAAGTACAGTGGAGCTATAACATCCCTGGTCTTGGAAGTAATGTCCTTGTTTATATATTCGGTAAGAGAGGAATGCTGGGTAGGGTATGTAGGTATGTCAAACAAGACAAACAGGACAAGAGACACTAATGGTGAGGGACACAAAAGGTTGGGGGCAGCATGATTGGGGTGTGGGAGGGGACAACACAGGCTCATGCCTGTCAAGCTTGAAGAAAGTCAGACTTGAGTTCTAACACTCTTAATTGTCATCACTGTCTCCTTACTCTACTAGCAGATGATGTGCTTGACATAGCCTACTCCTAAGGACCATGACGGAGAGCAGCCTCTCCATTTGGCATAGGCTTATACCAATGGGGTGGCTCTCAACTCTATGCACCAACCCTGGCATTTCCTGGCAGGTGATGAAATCACCAACTTTGCTGCTGCTCCCGGAGGGTACCACTGTAACAGCTTCCAGGGCAGTACTACCTGTGGGTGCAAGTAATATAGGGATGGTATAGACAGTGCTGCCAGTTGGCTCCCAAATGTGCTAGGAATCGGTGCTGGAGCCAGTGGCAGGGGCAGGCTGATTCACTTAGGCTGGCCTACCTCACTGTGCTGTGTAGCATTTAGTGATGTGGTACACACAGATGACATGGAGACATTTTGATGACACATAATAAAAAATAAAAAAGACAGATAAGGGTTGGGTGAGAGGAAAAAAGCGATAAAATTAGTACCATCATATGTGGCATACAATGCAGTAATACAAACATACAACTCTTTTATCTGAAGTATTACATTTAAGTATACATCCTAACAGATACAAACTATACTACAGATTGCTAAAAGTGATCCCTGAAATGCCCATATATTGCACATATGTGTGTTCCGGTTATACAGATTACAGTTAACAGCACAGTATTTGTGCCACTGGTATAGATATTTAATTTAATGTAAATATTATTAAGGAAATGCAGTATTGTATAGTTGTGATTCATGGTATTTGAACCCACAACCTCTGAGTACAGTCTAATTTTTGAATCCTTCAATTGGTTTGTGCTATAGAGTAATGCATGCATACTTGCTTTTACAGTTGGGATATGCATGCTCAGTTTGACATAAGCAATTATATAAAAAACCCAAAAAGTATCCTTAACTTTTAAAGCTACAATAACACTTCTCTTGTGTTGTATATATATCACTTGCTTCCCTCAGTCTATCTGTTTGGGCAACATGAGCCTGCCTATTGAACTTACATTTGGCAGCTGCTGTGGAAAGAGCAGAAAAAAACAGAAGAGCATTATGTATACCAGTCTTGCCTATATTTAGCTTTCTAAGCATTGCAAGTACTGTCTACTCTATTATTGTCATATTTACACTGTTGTGGGACATCTGCAGTCTCAAATCCATTCAACCAATGGTTGAGGGCATCCATTTTTTTTTGCCTCTGTAGGTCATTAAAATTATGTCTACATTGTTCTCCAGTGCATGAGATGCCAGTGGCACTTGATAAAGCCTGAGACAAACTATTCTGTGCCTCAGACTTGTACTGGGAGCCAGAATAGCCCCCCACAGAAGCCTTTGGCTGTGATGCTTTACCAGGAGTCCAATAAATAAACTACACTCCTAGACACACCACCACTGTGCCCTAAACTGGGCACCTTCTTCTCTAACACCAGCCATGCCTAACAAGCAAACTAGAGCAATGGAAACTGATGCTTTCCTGCCAATTCCAGTTATCCTGTTTACTGGTAGTATGTGGAAACCCAAGTAATGATGCCAATAGTGTTTATGTGATGTTAAGTGAAAAGCAGCAGTGCCAAGTAGGGACGAATTAAATAATTCAAACTGGAGGGTTAATCTGACACTTGGCCTTAGTTTGAGGGGTGCATACTGATGTAGCCTGGAAATATATGCTGGAAATTGAAAGAACATGCACTGGGGACATAAATGCAATGGCTTGACATGTTTCTTTTTTGCCTTTATATACTGATAACATGATTTTTTACAGTGTAGGATTCATACCAAGGCATAAGGGAAAAATATTTTCTTCCACGGTGTTGATTTTCCATCTTTGCCACAGATGAAGTGCTGGTTAGACATAGTCAGGAATCATACATAAATGCAGATGACAGTGTGAGGTGTTACACATGTATGTCTGTGACCTGAGGTGGTTATTGTATATAGATCCAGTTGTGTATGTGTCTTATGTAATTGTGAAGGCCATGCAAGTCCAGATAGCAGAATAGTACTTAAAGAAATATAGTATACAGTATATCCTCAGTCATACATCTGAAAACACAATAATGGTGTCTTATCTCTCATATATATAATTTATATCAGCTCCACCATCTAAAGTGTTATAAGTAAGAGTGAATATAACGGAAGTGGACCAACAGTAAAAGTGTACAACATATACTGTATTGGAATCCAGGGACATATATATGGCAGTCCTACACTTACAACTGTTGCCACAACAACATTGAAATAACACTTCTTTTTTTTCAGTTCATTGTCACAACAGTAAAGATAGGTTGCACACCCTGTACTAGAACCCAGGACCATCTATTCTCCAGCCCTACACTTACAACTGCTGTCACAGAAATAGTTATATAACATTTCCTAATGTCCTACAGCATCCTACAATGTATTTCATATGACATTATCCATGAAACCATCATTACAGGTGATTTCAATGTTGACTGGATGACATGTAACTCAGAAAACTCCAGAAATCATTCTTAAGTTCTCTGTGTTAACCTCTGTGAAATGCTGCTTAGCAACACTGTTTGTGCAGTGCCCAACAGAATTAATGTAATGTATTTGGTTTCAGTTATTGGCTATTGGTTGTCAGAGTCCTGTCTGCAAGTGTTCGATGTCTGCAGATGTTGGCGAACCTTGCTAACCACAGCACGATGCCGCTAAGCAAAGTTGTGCAATGGAAAGCAAAAATTGCAACAATGTATTGTTTGCCCTTTTACAGATGCCCTGTTTGCAGGTGCTCTGCAGGTGTTCTGTCTGTTTTCTGGGGGACCATTAGTCAGAGTTTGCACACACTGACTGAAATGAGGAAAAGCAATCTATGATATAAACACTACAATATTTTAGTACATATTAAATATTTTTAAATAGATTGGATTTGAACTGTTACTCCAATGAACTTTCAGAATATAATAATATCTCTCTTTACCACACAAACACCTTTGCAGCAAGGAATTTAAATAATTCTGCATACAACCAACTGTAACATCATCTACAGTATTATGAAACCATATAACAGTTATTTGTACATGTATTAGTTTTGGATGTAGTGTTCTGAGTGATCACCTAACAAATTATAAGTACTGCAAATATGCAGCTCTGTCCTACCTCTATGTGTTTGTTGCACATGTTTCTCTTATCTGAGACATGCAGTCTGTAAGCCATTATATGTCATTGTCCTTAAAATGTATGAGGATATTAAATGGCAATAATATAATATGCAGTTGCCAACAAATGAAGGGGAGGTTGGATGTTAATGAAAAGAGGCTGAGAATTGTGTGCTGCTTACTTGCATTTCCAACCTTGACAAAATTACATCTAACACTTTGTAAGTCTAACCTGACACACCCACTGGATGCAGGGCAGTCTGCATTGCTGTTGTGTTTTCCTTCTCCCTACCAGTAATCATTCACAGTTGCAATCCATTAAAAACAAACACTGAGGGAATGCATGCACCGTGTTTACATATGACACATGGAGCCAAGTATTTGGGATTCAGCAGTTCTAATGAGTTCACATCTAATTTGCATCTTCACCATGCTGGCAGCCCTGAATCTACACCATAAAAAGGCAACCGTGCAGCTAGGGAAACTGAAGATGAGGAGATTTGTGTATGTGAAGAACCCAGAAAAGAGGCTATTACTTTGGGCTTTATCTGCCCAGAAGATTATTGAACTTGAGAAGGTATGCTTGCATTTCTCAGCTATATACTGCATATGCTGAAATCTCATTAAGAAAAATCTGTTTAATAATTTTATCTCTCTCTCTCTCTCTATATATATATATATATATGTATATATATATATATATATATATATATATATATATATATATATATATATATATATATATATATATAGCTCTATATATATATATATATATATATATATATATATATATATATATATACTGATTAGCAAAGGCTACAATTTTATCTGTATGCATTAGTTAGATGTGTACTGATAGCATGTGCATGTTTGTCAGGGCATTTCACAGGTATATATGATTGGCAGCACCTTAAAATGAAATGCTCTGTGTTAAATCTGTACACATTTTTCCATGACAGGCACCATATTTTGATTTAGCTTTTCTGCCTTGCTTCATAGGAATCCCCAGTAGTAAGCTAACATTCCCCTCAGCAAAGTTTCATCCTGTGTCTTGGCCCTCCTTCAATCAACCTAAGGCTGTCTCGTTGTCTTGCACTTTGAGACCCTGCATCAGTGCAACACTAAAGTGCTTTCAGCTACATTAGTTCCCCTCAGCAAAAGTTTCATCCTGTGTCTTGGCCAACCTCCAGTCAACCCAAGGCTGTCCCATTGCCCTACACTATGAGACCCTGCATCAGTGGAACACTAAAGTGCTTTCAGCTACACTAGTTCCCATCAGTAAAAGTTTCATCCTGTGTCTTGGCTAACCTCCAATCAACCCAAGGCTGTCTCATTGCCCTGCACTGTGAGACCCTGCATCAGTGGAACACTAAAGTGCTTTCAGCTACACTAGTTCCCATCAGTAAAAGTTTCATCCTGTGTCTTGGCTAACCTCCAATCAACCCAAGGCTGTCTTGTTGCCCTGCACTGTGAGACCCTGCATCAGTAGAACACTAAAGTGCTTTCAGCTACACTAGTGTATGTTAGAGTTGTATTTAATCTGTTCTCTAAACTGGAGACTCTTCCCCCTTTCACTGTACACATGCACACTACTGCCCCCCCCCCCCCATTTTTCTCTTCCTATTCTACTCCTAGGTCAATTACGTAAAACTACTTTCTCTTGGAAAAAGTTAACCTATGTACCTGCAGCCCATACTTCAATTGTTTTTCCCTGTAGAAGTGATGGTCTTTTTCATCACACTGTACTAGATTAGTAGCATAAGATTTGTAGTTATTAGGAAGATACTGCACTACACTGACCTGGAATTGACTTAGTTTTGTTTTCCTGATTTCTTTTTAGCAGCTGGCCTAGTCCAGTTTTTCTGACTCACAACCTTGTATTACTTTGTGTCTAACCCCCTCCCCTACCTTGAACCTGTACAACTCCCTCCCACTCCTGCTTAATTACAGAGGTGTCTTCCTTTTACTGTTCTGTCCTGACCAGCCCTATAGATAGGTTCTGCAGTCTCGAGGACTGGTGTAGCCCCACTCTGTTCACCTTGCTACGCTCGGCTCATTCTGCTCTCCTAGCCTGCCCCCATTTAACACCCTCCCCATTACCTCTACATTTATTCTAACCCCAGATCACCTGGCCACACCCTCCTCCCATCAAAGACCTCTCATACACACCCCCTATCGAATTTCTACCTTAAAAAGGTACATAGTATCTACTTGCCATGCATTCACACTCACACCCATAGTTGAACCCCAAAACTATTAAGACCCCACCACTACTCCCTCATAAAATACCACTAATCCTAGGATTTCTCTTCCTAACTTTCACATACCTAACAAACATCACATCATTATATACAAACACATCACTAAAAACACATTATTCCACATAACACTTCCTCAAACAAATATACACTCGCACATGTCTTTGCTATTTCTTCTACATTATTTAAAGACAGCTTAATCCTACACATTCATACATCTCACATAACACCATCTTACACTAGAAAAACATAATTTAGATCCAACATAGACATGGTGCACACAATGAAACACATACTGTTTATCACTAAAAATCTACTTATATCTGGAGACATACAGCCAAACCCTGTAGCACAAAACTCTCTACTCTCTGCTAGGCAAATCTCTGACCTATTGATTCTGAATGTCAACATCAGAAGTATCTCTAACAAACTCTCTGACCTACACGCATTTATAGCTCACTACTCCCCTGACATACTTACCATTACTGAGACATGGCTAAAACCTAGTACCCAAAATGAAGAAATTCTTCCACTAGGATATAATATCCTAAGACTGGATAGAGTGGGCAAAAATAGAGGTGGAGTTACTATCCTCTACAAAAATACAATCAATATCAAACCTCTGCAAACCCCTATACCTAAATTTCAAAATGCCAAAACCTTAGGTTCAACCCTAAGCATAAATGACACAAAAACTATCATCATACTCTGCTGTTATATTCCCCCAGGTAATAACTCTCCCACCATTGAAGAAATGCTACAATGGGCCACAGATAATCTCCCCCAAGAAACCATCTTACTGGGTTACCTGAAAACTGATTGATCAGCCTGTACCTCTAACAACCCCACTAACCATATTAATTTTTACAGTCTTACCCAACTTATCCAAGAACTCACTAGAATCGACAAAAAAACCCACAAACAGTCTGTTCTAGATTGGACACTAGTTAACTGCCCCAAACAAAACTGTCAGACAGGATGTCTTCCTGATGGTTTTAGTGACCATCTCCCCACCTTCCTCCTGTGGAAACATACCATAGCCAAACCCATTTTTTAGACAACTCAGTGATGATCGTAAACTAAATATTGTGAATAAATTAAATTAATGTAACTTTAACTTTATGCATGTAACTCAACATATGTGAATCATTTTATATAACTGCTATTATATCAATATTGTTTAAAATTGTACTTGTTTAAAATGTACTACTGGAGCTTTTCTCCTTGGGTCTCCACTGAAAATGGGCCACAAGCCCAGTTGGACAAACCCAGGTAACTAATGTCAATAAATAAATAAAATAAAATATACAAGAACTAAACAGTATTCTAAAACATAATAACTGGAAACCACTACAAACCCTAAATCTAGACCAAGCTGTTGACTACTTCAACAATATTCTCATCAATATCCTTAATCGACTCACACCAATTAGGAAAATAAGAGCCAAGGCAAATTATGCACCATGGCTAACTAGGGAAACTAGACCCCTTCTAAGTCAAGGGATAAGGCTTGGAAAATTTGGAAGAAAGACAATACTAGCATAGCCAAACAAAGTTACCTACAGCTTAGAAATCAGGCCAAGAGACAAACTAAACCCGATAGACAAAATTACTTCCTCAATATTCAAAACAAACATTCAAAAGATCCCCAAAAGTTTTGGTATGTCATTAACTCTCCTAAAACCAAGCAAAACTACCACTCCCACTCCTAACTCCATGAATGACAACAAAGACATTGCCTCCTAATTCAATCACCACTTTATAGAATCCATCTTAACACTATCTTCCCAACTATCCAAAACAGCCCTACATATGACCCAACCAAATGCCCTGACAACATCCCATCCTTTACTCTCTCACCTGTTCCTACCTCAACAATTAAAAAACACCTCCTAAAACTGAAACCTACCATCCTTTTTCTCTGACTTGTTAATAACCTGCAGTTAAATAAATCAATCAGTGTACCTATTTTAGCTCATTATAAAGGTCACTGGTAGGTTTTCTTTGGGTGAAAACTGAGTTATCGTCTCACCAGATGTAGTGCACTTCTATTGTCTGCTGAGCTAATGCAGCATAAATAAGTTAAGTCAGGGTCTGACTAGAAGTTGTCAGATGAAAATTTATGATTATGGAAGGGATTCAGATCTTACACCACTCCGAGTGGAATGATTCATGACTACAATCTGCATACATACTTCAGGTACTAAAAATGTCTCTTCTACCAAATTAGAAACACTCTCTTTACTATATTTGAGCTTCCACTAATGCATAGTAAGTAAGTAATTGTATGCAACAGTCGAGTCTTTTGGTCTGGGCAACCTTATTGGTCTGAAGCAAAGGGTTGGGAGAATTTCAGTTCCCATATTCAGAACATACTAATCTGTAGCTTTCTTCCACTTTTTCATAAGTTCATTATCCCATGGATTTGATTATAACTTAATGATATAATTACTGACTTCTGATTGAAAGAAGCGTATTCCACAGACCTGGAAGGCATTTTCTAATGATCCTGTTACATTCTTCTTTTATTGATATATATTTTTATTATATTCGCTGTTATGCTGTTAGCTCATTCAGTCATGCTTTCTATACATAGCGTATCAAACTACATGACAGATTACCGTATAGAAAAGACACAGCTCCAGGCTAAGTAACCCATAATAAATGAAATTAAATCTTTCTAAATACGTAATACAAATTTTGGTTGCAAGTATTATTTTTTTTGTTTTGTGGAATTTCTGTATGTTTTAAAGTTGTTTCAGGTAACGTGTTTGAATTTTACAGACTGTAGCACAGTATTCAGTAATGGGCCACACTGCGAATGTATAATTTAGCAAAGTTATCTATTGGAGTGATTAGACTTGCCCTTTGTGATTAAGTCAGCTACAGAATAAGATGTTCTGAAGTTGACAGTTACACACTTGTGAAAGGTACAATTTCTGTCTACAGTTTTCCATAGTTCTTTAACTATTGTGTCTTTCCTATTATTTTACCATGTATTTGCTGTTTGTAAGTGGTGTACGTTTTGACAGGTCTCACAGCAAGCCCATATTACATTAACTGATATTAAAAGTGAGTCCATTGCAATTGCACAAGGAGTGTATTTTTTTGTAGATCATCTGTTAAATATTTGTCATTTTTTAATGATGTGATTAGATTACTACCATCATATTTGATCTCCAGGACCCAATTTCCAGTCTTAAAAGAAGTAACCACACTAGTGCATGTCTCTAATCCATCTGATAGTCAGGTAACACCCACTACTATGAATTGTTTTGCCCTGTTGCTTAACTACTGTTTATCCTTTTAATGATGCATAGATTGACATGTAATTCCTTACAAATATAAAATGTTTCCATATATGGAATAGTGCTGAAAGCAGTATAATTTTCTTGAAAAGCAGCATGTTTTGTCAGCTACTCATCAAGTACCACTTTTGAATGCTAGTTAATAATAAAAGGAATGTCATTGTAATCCATGAACTATCAAGAAAATAAATGAGAATTATGGTTGTGTTATATAATAAGTCCAAAGTAATATTGTCATGATATACTATCCCTAGTCTGAAGCACAGTCATTTCAGAGTTAGTATATATAAGTAGCAAGGGAATGTGGGTGTAGCACCTGTAATGAGGCCGTTGATGTCCCACCATAAAAACAAAGGTTAATGGGGTAACATAGACTTTCAAAATTCAATGCTATTTTCTTTAGTTGACATTTTATATTTCATAGTATTGAAACCTGCAATTTCTGTTCTCACACTTGAGGTAACCTTCCTTTGTCACTTTAGTTAAGCTCTATTATGAGTCTCTTCATGATTGTACACACAATACTAGACAGCCATAGCGTCTATGATTGTTAAGATCTGTTGTGACTACTAATGCCTTTGAATTTATACCACTTCAGCCTGTAGCCACATATCAGGGTTGTGTGCATGAGCTAAGATTTTCTTTAACATGACTAACAGGTGCATAGGCTTTCCTTTATTCTGCATATGAAGTAATAAACATGTGTGGTCCCATGGAACTAGAAATTTTAAATCTTATCTGGTAAAGCAATTATCATATTATTAGTACTATAAGGGATGTATCCCCTTGTCTCTCTGAAAATGTAGCAAATGTCTTTATTAATTAGAACTATGCACAAATATTTTCAGCAAGTACATTTGTTATTTCTTGTAACTAGATGGAAATTTCATTATTAATTTGTATCAGGTTGCATTCACATTTCTTTTTCACTGAAGTAATTGAAATATGACCTATCACTGATTTCATCCTTTAAAGTCATTCCAAATTCATAGACAGATCAGGAATACTTGACAAATGTATACAATTTCTGAACATTGCTTAATCCAGATTTTTTGGCTAGGTTAGATTTTCTAAAAATGACATTCTATGTTGCCATGGGCAGAGCAGATAGCTCTTGAGTGATGGTCTCCCTCACAAAAACAAGGTTGGCACAAGAAACTATGTTGTCCCACAGGGCCATAACAGCTCTGCCTGCAGCTCATGAAGATTTGTATTTATAGACAGTCTCTGGGGCTCTAGCCATCTTTTTTGGCAGAGCTGCTCTGAAGATCCAGTCAACTGCTTACTAACAACCAGAATATCACATTGTATTAGGCATAGAGAAAGTTCTCTTTCTTTATACATATGTCTGTGTAGAAATGAAAAAGAGAATTTTATCTAAGTTGATTGTTAAGCCTAACCTACCATGAACTTTATATTTTTTCCTGGTTTTAATCCGGTCACCATTGGAGCGATCATGAAGGAATGGACATGGGGCTTCTGTCAATTGTTTTCATTTATGCAAGATTCATTAAACTTTATGACTTGGGAGGCTGACTTTTTTTTGTGAGATTTAAGTTAACTGAATAGCAGTGAAGTTAATAACTGGAAATGTATTACAATATATGGTGGTGCTGCGGTAGCGTTGTTGCCTCACAGTAAGACGTTGTCCTGTTCGATTCTCAGCTAGAGTGTTTTCTGTGTGGGGACATGTGTGAATGGGTATACCTTCGTTGAAGGTTGTGCATCAGGGCTGGCAACTTGGCACATAAAAATATACTGCCAATCATTAGCAGGAGTTCCGCTGTGGCAACCCCTAACTGGGAAAAGCCGAAAGACAGAACTATATATATATATATATATATATATATATATATATATATATATATATATTATAATAAATATTAGATAGCATTATAATGTATTTTAATAACAAATATCAGGTTGCCCAGATTATTGATACTTGAAGGAGATGGATGGACTGACACACTTTGGCAAGGCTGCCTATAGGCTTGACAAAAACTTTGTTAGATAGCCATTTTTGGAGTACTTTTTGTCTTTAATCTGGACTTATGCTGGTGTTATATTCTTCTTCTCATGCTATTTGGCTTATATATTTCAGCCTCATTTGTAGTTTGGGAATGGACTAAGTCATTTGTTTTTTACTTTCTCAGTAGGTCTACTCTGTTTATCCTCACCCCCTCCCTTTTTTCCTTATGAATGTTCTACGGTATTTGCCTTTATTCTGATATAGGGGAGCTTTATCTATGCAGCAGTTTCATGAGAGGTGGATCAGAATCAGAGAAGAAGCCAGGATCATCTTTACCTAAATTCCACCAGCCAACATTGAACAGCAGATGGAGGTTGCACATACTGCTGAGTTGAGGGCTGATCAGAAGACAGTGGAAGAAGCAGTGCAAGTGGAAGGTCCTGTGGTAGAAAGGTCCAGAAAAAAAGTCCAGAAAGAATTTGTCCACTTAACCTGAGAAAGTCATGCCTTTTCCTGCTTCCCCAGGTAATGAAATTCAAGCAGGGCATCAAGGCATAGGGATAGAAATAAAGTGGCAAATTTATGAGTAGTTAGCTTTATTGATGCGCTAAGTAATCAAGGGCAAACTAGGTTATATGATATGGTGGTGAACAAAGGGTCTCCTTTGAATTTTGCTGCTGAGGTAGAGTCACATGCTGCCAGTTCCAGTAGGTCAGAAGGGGTTTGGATGTTATTTCCTCAACAGTTTTTGTCAGAGGAACAGCAAAGTACAGCCCTCCTCTATGCCTTTTGCTGTTTTTGAAAATAAGATGGGTAGATTGGCTCAGTATCCTTATACCTTCCAACAATGGTCAGTCAGCCAGCAGTTTCCTCTTTCCATTCAGGAGAAGGTTTAAGAAGGGGATTATGTGGAGATTTTTGATTTGTTGGATCCTGCTATAATTCAGCATAGAGTAGTCAGGGCTCCAAGGACCCTGTCCAGTGTTGGCAGCTTTGAGTAAAAGCCAGCTCACAAACTACAGGGCAAAATCATATTTTTTATGTCCATTATTGTGAAACAACCTACTCAAGCTTTTCCACTTCTCAACTATTATTTAAGCATTAGAGAGGCCTGCTGTTGAAACGGAGTCCAGCCTGGTTCTGGTATGATCAACAATTTAGGAAGGTGAAAGCAGTAAACAAGCACCTTAGGTGGGATGAAAGGCTTGCTAGTATATATGTCAGAGTTATGTTAGAAAGAACAAGAACACCAGGGCATAAGAGTAATGATTTGGGTGTTTTCAAACAAGTCTGTTGGGCCTTCATTAATGGTAATTATGCCTGGCCATGATGCAGATTTGGGCATGTTTGTTCTCAATGCAGTGGTAGGCGTCTGGCAGTAAAATGCTGGTTTTAAGGATGGAGGGAAGGTGAGGAATGCTACTCTTCTTCAGGAAAGCAAACCTGAAGGAAAAGTGGACTCAGTGATGGAACAGAATATGCCTATTCTCATGAAGTTTGTTTGACAGGAAATTCCTTTTTTGTTTTTCAATAAATTGCAGTACCAATCTTTGATTATAGCAGCCGTCCTGGCAGATCTTTCAGAACACTACCCTGATCAACACACCAGTTTGGAGCTAATATAAGTATTTTCAATAGGTTTTCTCATCAAATCCCAGGCAGACACCAAGGTTTTAAATTATAGACATTTGAGCTGAGTCAGAGGCAGAGAGAATATCGTAAGAAGCGGTCATCTGAAAAGGTGTTCAATGGCAAGTTCACATGACCATTTCAGTTCCCACCTATCAAGCTTTTCCAATATTCCCACTGCATCTGGTACAGAAAAAGAAAGAAGATGATTTTCATTTAATCCATCACCTTTTGTACTTGTGAGGGTCATCAGTTAATGATGTGGTCAAAAAAAAGGAGGCCAGAGTAAGATATTCTTCATTAGAAAATAATAATAGTTGTACTATTCACCAGTCTAAGGACCTGTGATTAGCAGAGGACTGGCACATTTTGGAAACAAACCTCTCAACCTCTTAAAGCAAGAAATCTGGACAATGCCATCCATAAAAGTGGGATAAAGGCCCAAAATAGGAACAAATTTTAAATATTGCTCTTACAAACTTAGAAAGTTGATAGAATAACAGGTTTTACATTAGCATGAGTTTTCTGAATGGTATGAAGTCTAAACTTCAAATGTCTGTCAGTATTTTTACTCCAGCCTTTAGTGATGTGCCACTAATTTTCCAGAAAAACACAATTTTATGAAAACAGATCAAAAATGAGGCAAAAAGATGAACATTCTGCAAAAATCTTTACACTTGAGAGGTATGTTTGGGGATGCAGTTCAGTTTTTATTTTTTTTTTAACATAACCAATAACAATGGTGTTTGCTGTGTCATGCACATCCTTTGAGACATTTATCACAGCCCTTTAGTGGTGCTGCAAACCAAATTCCCCAGAGCAACATACAGTACATAACTGGATGACTTTTTGATTGTAGTAGAAGGTAAATATGTTATTTCAATGGTCATTATATAATTTTAGGACCTTTGTCAACAAATGGAGATGCCTTTAGCCCAAGTGAAGATAGAAAGCCCCTTGAAGTTAATCACATTTTTGTATGCAGAGATAAGCTTCATTTCAGCATTTTTCAGAATGCCCTATGGTAAGTAGGAGGTTTCATGGGGTCACATTCGATCACTCATATTGACCAAAAAAGTTAAAAAAGATCAACAGGTGATAAAATTGGCTGGGCTGTTGAATTTTCCTTGTAGGGCTGTTGCTCTGGCCCGGACTTTTATAGGATCCATCGATAACTTGTTGAGAGGCAGATGTAAGAAATATCATACTGTTGGGGAAACTAGGGAAGTAAAGGTGGATCTTCAACGTTGGTCTGTACTTTAAGCAGATTTTAATGGCAGGTCATTTTGGCAGGAACAGTGGGTATCTAGCAAGGCTATAATGTTGCTCACAGATGCTTCGTTGGGATGTGGTATGAATGCATATTTCAATTTGCACTAGTTTGCAGCTCATTGGCTTCCTTCCTGGACCACAAAAAAGGAAGACAGACATCACTTTTTTGAAGCTCATGCCCGTTTAGGTTGCCATAGTGTCATAGCAAAGAGATCTACAAAACAAGAGGGTAATATTCTAATCTGATAACATGAAAGTGGTGTAAATTCTGAACAAAAAGTTCCCAAGTCAGTTTGGGTACAATCAATAATGAGACAGCTTTTGCTACTTAGCCAATGTATTAACTTATCAATTGCCATCAAGCATATTTCACAGTTAGCAATATTTTGGCTGATTGTCTTTCTTACTAGCAGATATACACATTTCAGCTGTTGGCCCTGGAAGTGGTAGCTTTGCCCGCAATGATACCAGATGAGTTACAGCTGTTTGTTGGGGAATATCAGGGCTGGTGGAATTTCTGGGGTCCCAAAGAAAGAAGGCTTTTGAGGATTTAGCAATTTTTGAAGTAACCTACCAAAGGTAAAGAGGTCATGGTTATCCCAACTTTTAGTAAATTACATCACATTCCACTTTAGAAGGAGTGAAGCAGCTAATACAGTAACGGTACACCTAGCTGCATTAAGCCTATTTGCAAGTACATTTGTTCTCCAAGATTTCATGAAGCACTGGTTGGCAGGACAGAATTTTGGGTTTTAGTTTTGAGTCTGCTTACTCCATTTGCAGATCTTTGCTAAAAATGATTTAGACATGTGTTCGTATTATTGCTTCAGACTAACACACATATGTGCTATCTGGGTTACCAATTTATGTGGCTTTATGTTGGTGCTTTTGATATTATTGAGCTGTTGGGTAATTTAAAATGGCATCATGTCATTGGCATGGGAAGTAGTGCTAGCATAGATCGTACGTCCCAAACCTGGTTAAGCAGGGAAGGAAGCAGGTTATTTTGGACAGTTACACAATTCTGCTACTTTGCAAATGTCATTGGTTCATTAGTTTACAGAAGATTTAATTCCCTTGTAATACAGATAGCTATGTTTTTTTTCTTTTCCAAGTGGTACTCAAGTATGTCCCACATGCCTTGGCAGCTGCTTGCACAGTGCATTCATTACACACTCAGGGTTTGCCTTCCAAGGGTTATTCATCTACCTCAGTCAGAATGGAGAATGCTTTAGACATGGCTTTTGAAGGCATATCAGAGGAATTAATCATAGGTTCATATTTAAGTACAAGTCACTTAGTCTGTAGACCATTTCCAGCCCAGCCAAAATATATATATAAATATATATATATATATATATATATATATATATATATATATATATATATATTTTTTTTTTTTTCCCCAAAGGTCCTCTCTAGTCTCAAGGAGGGCAAGCAAGATAGTCTTCAGGGAGAATTAGAGGCTGCCCATCCAATTACTTAAGTTTACTTTGAAGTTGGAAAGGGTGCTACTCTTCTAAACATGTAGTGGAAGTTAGTTCCAGAGATGAGGGATATGTTGAGATATTAATCTATCACACCAAAGAGTTTTATTTATCTGCTGATGAAGGCTTATTTCCATTAACTAAGTATTTAGGGTGCCAATAGTTCTGTCTAGGACTAAGATGTCAAATATAGTTGGATTTTTCATGGCACAAAAAGGTAGATATAGATCTACATGAAGGATTCAGTACAGAGAAAGGACTACCAGTCTCTTTTGATGACTAATATTTTTTAGGTCACTCATTCTTTTAGTTATAGATCTCTGAGATCCCTCAAGTTGTGTGATCCGTTTAGACAATTATGTGCCAAAATGTGCATTATATTTAATAATGGGTTTAATAAAATATGAGTAAATGGGAATTAAGACTTCTTTGGATCTAGTGGGATGTCTTTGGAAATTATCTTGACCTGATAAAAGGCTTTCTGAACTACTGTATAAACATTGTGGTCAAATCATAAAGAATCATCAACAATACTGCTTAGATTCCTTAAAACAGTGTCTGAGGTGCATCTCCTATGTGGTAAGTGAAATTGTTTAGTTAAACAAACCAAACTATGCAACATTTTTTTACATTTCATCTGATACCATTTTCCTTGCACCAGTTGTTAATTCGATCTAACCCATGTTAGACCAATTGTGAATCAGTTGAAGATTGAAGAAAAACACCCAAATTCAAGTTGTCTGCAAACCTAATTATCCATAGGCCAGGAGTGCTGACCTGAAGGTCTGAGAAATATATGCCAAATGTGAGGGGCTCAAAACTGAGTTCTGAAGTACACCAATGGGAATACTTTTGCTTTTAGAAGTGGCACAAACAACTCTAACTACACACATTCTGTAAGACATCCAGTTAGCTATCAACTGTAAAATATATGTATTTATTTTCAGATTAACAAACCTATCAATGATGCTTGCATGTGAAAAAGTGTCAGAGGCCTTGGCTAGGTCTAGATATACTTTTTTGAAGAAATTAGTGATGTTAAAGAGGCAGGACCTTCCTTTTGCAAAACCAAATAAATGAGGGCCCAAGGTTGAGAGATTTTACAGTCTCCGGATTAATGACATATGAGATAATCTGCTCCATAGGTTTACAAATGAGGCAAGTGACACTAATTTGTCTATAGTTACCAGGGTTTGTAGTTGGGCCACCCTTGTGTAATGGCATTACAATAGCTGTTTTCCAAGTTTCAGAAAAGTAACTAGAGGAAAAGCACAGATTAAAGGGACACAGGCAACAAGCCAGGGGTGAATTTGCAATTTCCCATCCATTGGTCCAAGTTGTGTTCAAACAGGCTTAGGGAAGAGCTGGGCACAACAGCTCCAGCACTATGAATATATGTAACTTTACATGAATGATAAGTTTAAAAAATGGAAATGTTTAGAGCATCCAAACCTAATTTTGGGTACAGATATGTTAAGAAAGGATGGAGTACACTTGTCAAGCTCAGGGAAGAGAATTTTTGTAGCAGAAATTTTGCAAGGCAGGATTATTGCCAGGTAGAAAATCTAACAGTTCACAGATAGCAACATTTGATACATCACTGATGATTGTTAATGCTAGGAGCATTAATAATATTTTTTATTGAAAAATATGATACATTCCCATAAGATTGATGTTGCTATTGTTTGTGAAACATGGTTAAAGAACAATGACTGGAAACCAGTTCTGTCAGGGTATAAATAATTTTACTGTAACAGACATTCGAAAAAAATCAGGTGGAGGCATTATGATAAGGATTAAAGATTATGAGACCTGTGATTACTAAATGTTCAATGATAACATCAATACTGTAGATTGTGTAACTGTGATAATAAAGACAACCCTGGAACATATAACAACTACTGGAGTGTTTAGACCCCCAAAGTCAAGTGCTGATGACCTAGAGGAATTCATCCATTTCTTGCATGAAACACAGGAAGGAAAATGATAGTGGCTTGGGACTTAAATTTACCAGAGACAGAATGGAATAATATTGATTCAAAAACATTAGTAAGGAAATAATTTACAACATATATTTAGGAAACTCAACTGCTTCAGATTCTAAAAAAGCCTAGCAGGGAACAGAGCATGCTACACATTTGTTATGCTTCTAAAGAAATTATTGTCACTTCTTGTCAAGTCTTACCACTATTGATATGCAGTGATCATGGGGTTATAAAGAAGAATTTATTTCTAGATAATTCGGGCTATGACATCCCCATGCTGGGCCAGTAATCAAGGAGCCTGAATCCTTACCACTGACACCGGAGAGGGACGTGCACTTGGAATACAAATAGATGCAGACTTCTCTGCATCAAGCACAATTGCCCTTTAGAGCAGACAGGGAACACACTCAGCCCAGGGTCTGGATTTCTGTATATCTGTCTCTCTCTAGGTCCTCAATAATACTCCCCACTGGTACAGTTATAGGTTTAGGTCAGTCTTCAGCCAAGTGACTAAGCCAAGACCTCCAGCATCCTGTCTGTGAACCCAGTTCTTCATGTCCCTGCTCCAAGTAGCTGACAGACACTCTATCAGATTTGATTGTTCACGCACACTCACATACCTTGGAAAGGCTGGGACAGATTTACCTGCTGTGCCCCCTTCTGAGAAGAGTATAAGGTAGTTATCATTGCTACTAGGTACTCCACAATCAGCTACTCTAACGCCTTTAACAAAGGGTGTCCAATTATATTGTGTAATATTAATATTAATACAAATGGTAGTAGTTCACCAAGACAGCTAGGCCTTCTAGAGTGGCACACACAATGTCACCAAATAAATATAAGCACTCTCAAAGGTTAAATACTTTCTACAAGGACCGGCCACAATAAAAGTTTAAATATAAAAACAAGAAAATACTAAATGTATATTCACAGTAAACCACTGAGTTCAAACCACAGGGAATATTGAAAACAACACTGATGGGCAGACTCTTACAAATAAAGAAAAACAATCTCTAAACTAATCTTTACTATATTCCTGACTGAATCTATAATAAGGCACAATGAAATACATGAGCAGTCTTTCTAGTCAGGTTACCCAAAGTAAAATACTCTATCCTCAGAGATTACACCCTTTAAAGTATAATATCCAAGATGGCTTGCAGAATGCTGTCATCTGGTCACCTGACTCTAGGTTCTCACAGTAACCCCCTTTGAAGCTGAGATAGGAATATAGTTAAGATGGCTACAATAAACATCTAAATGTTTATGGCAGTGCCTGGGAATTCCCCTCTTTTTACTGAGCTAATGAACAAATGGTTCTTCCAGACCCACCGTTTCCAGTCCTGTTCAGCACTGTGGGGTGTTGTTTTAATGGTTTAACAGCTCGATTACATTTCCCTTATTTTTCTTAAAGAAAGTTAACTGGTTAACCTTTGCTGTCCCAGTGTCATCTATTAAAACATATATATTTACTTCAGTTACAATAATACATGTACATTTCTTCTCATTCCAGCAGGGTGCACTGTTGATGCATTTTAGCACAAGCAAACCTCAAAAATACATTTTCAGCACACGCATCTGGACAAATCAGTTTGATATACAAATGACGTATAATTATTTATAAAATTCCAGCTAGCTGTGCTGGCACAAGTCACACATCCACTGCCCTACTTCTCATGGCTGGCAGTAACTCCTGTTGTCACACTGGCAAACTGAATCTAAACCAATGCACAGAAGACTAATAACAGATTATATGGAAGCAAAACAGTCACTATGTAAAACTAATTGGAGTGATACAGTCAGTGGAAAAACTGCTGAATGAATGTGGAATGTTTTGAAACAGAAATTGCTTGAATTCAAGCTATCAAAAATGTACTGCACATCAGAATCTAGGCACACAACATCAAGAGCATATATTTCCATAAGAAAAAGATACTTGATTAAGTTGAGACAAAAAATATAAGAAATGGAAAAGAGGTTGAACTGTGAATTTGAAAACTGAAATAACCAAACTGGGCAGACAAATTAAACATAGTATGACACAAAAATCATGAAAAATCCTGAAGAAAATTTACATAAAGATAATGGGTATAATTGGAAACCATTTTATAGATACATACGATGTGCTAGGAGTAAAGGCATACAAATTGATAAACTCTGTGTAGGGTCTATTTTTTTCTCAGACACAATGGATTATAGATGTATTTACAGAATCTTATGCAAAGCTGTTTGGCTTCAGAAAGTGGGTGATAAATTGTCCAAGTAACATGTGTTTGACCTCAGATACTGAAATCAAGTTAGATTATATTGGAAAAGAACTATGCAAACTAGACCTAAGCGAAGCACAGGGAGAAGGCAGAATTAACGATAATGACCTGAGAAAAATTTAGCATGAACCTGCTGTACCATTATATCTGGTTTACTGAGTCATATAAATATGGTGAGATTCCTCATGACTGCAGGCATGCACTTGTTAAACCTGTTTTTAAGGCAAGGGAAGTAGGACAAACCCGTTGTCATACAGATCCGTAAGATTACTTTCATGTTGTGAAAAAAATGATGGAGAAGGTTTTATTGGATAGATTATTGTCAGAATTGTAAAGATTGTGACTTGAAATCATATATCAACATGCATATATTGAAAATAGATCTATTACCACCTGTAATAAGATATTCTATAACAAGATAATAACAACTATAAATGCAAACTTGTGCTGTGATATAATTCATATAGAATTAACTTCAACATTTGATAGGGTCATGCACAAAATACTGATCAATAATTTAGAATAACTAGGTATCAATGTATGTTTGATAAGATATATAGCTGCATGGCTTACAAATGGGATATGGCAAGTATCATACTGCAATTTTAATACTAATAATTTAAATAACTAATTAATTACTAATGTAATTTTAATAACTAAACACTAAATTAAGTACTGCAATTGGACAGGTGAAATTCAAGGTTACAGCCAGAGTGTCCCACAGGGCTCTATACTAAATCCATTCCTGTTTAGATTGTAGCATTCAGATCTGTCTTTTTCTTGGGAGGTGCTCTACAGTCTGTATGCAGATGACCTGAAAATGGGTAAACTGCTTACATGTGTTATAGATAGGGCATATCTGCAGAACAACTTGACTAAATTGACCACTTGAGTACAGGAGAGTAATATGCTGGTAAATACATCAAAACTAAACATATGTGATTTGGGAGGCATAAACTGAAAGGTGAATACTTAATGAACTGTAGATTCATTTAAGGACCTGGGTATGTGGGTAGATCCAACTTTGAGTTTTTCCTAATCAAATTATCCAATTGGTTAATGATAGTTATAGAACTATGGGTTATATAAAAAGATTTATCAATTCCAGCAAATCAGAAATGATAAAAATCACTGTCTGTTAGTCATATGAGACCAGCCTACAGTATGGAATAACAATATGGAAACCTTATAAGAAAACAAACACAAACTGAAAAGAGCACAGCTTTACTTACAGTTGCTTGTTGATTTGACTTTGCTGGAAAAACTCACGTTGAATCTGCCACAGCTTGCTGTGAGGGGAAAGGTTAGTTTGTTTTTACTGGCTTGTATTTTGCATTGCTTCAGTGCCTTCTAATTTGAAAATTGTGATTTAATTTCTTTACACTGTGTTTTACTTGTATTCTGCTTTTAATTGCATATTTAAACTAGGTATGAGACCACAGCTATGTCTCTTGTGAGCCGCACAGAAATTAAATTTTCCTCCACCCTGGTGCTGTTATGTTTTTAAACTCAACTGTGTCTGTAGTTTCCTGCCCTTATATTAATTTGAGCACATATTTACTTCCCTTTCCTCTTTCATTGGCTATTATAAGCACAAAATTATCATTTTGTGAACTCACTCTCTTTCAGGTATTTGTTGCCTCTGATGGTGCGTTGATGTTAGCGTTGTCACCTCACAGCAAGATGTTCTCCGGTTTGATTCTTCAGCAGAAGCTCTTTCTGTGCAGCGTCTGCATGTCATCCCTGTGGTTGAGTGAATTTTAAAGACATGTAGGTAGGTGCATCTGTGTATGTCTGTGCCTTCTGTGAAAGCTGGGTGCTGGGCTGGCAGCTCTACACTATAAAAACACCACTGCCAATCAATCTGCAGACCAGTGATCTGCTGTGGTGACCCCTAACCGAGAAAAGCCAAAAGACATTGCTTACTCTCCTTCAGGTATTTAAATTTATTGGCCATCCCACTGTATTTCACAGATCCAGAATATATAGAGCCCACCCCTTCCACTCTATCTTGCTATATTAAAAGTAGTGGCTCTCCGCTTATACAGCTAAAGCTTAATATACATCCTCTTTCATATCTAACTGCTTAGTGCACACTGTAACTCTTAGGATATTAACACATGTTTCCATTTTACCTTTAAAATCTGCAACATCTACTATAAGACAGCCAATTATTGAAAAGTCCGCATTCTGCCTCTTAGTAATGGTTCTGTTTTGCTCATGGTGAGAGAAGGAGCATAGGGATATTATTTTGGAGACTGCTGATTGCTAGAAAACCTAATAATTGCTTTATAGGTTCCAGTCTGGAACTTATGTTTATATTACACTCCTGGTAAGAGAAGGAACAGAGTGCATTGATTCCTGACTATTTCTGATTGGACAGTGAGTGTCAGTGTTTTACCATCCTGATTGGTCTGGTTGCTATTCAAGGAATCTACCAGGAGAAGGCTAAAACAAGTGTACAGACCCTTGCATCACCTTGAAGAAGACTGCTGATCACTAAAGAGCCTATGGCCTGCCTTTCTTCTGAGGAATGGTGTCATTGTTTTGCTTCTGATGAGAGAAGATGATAAGGAGCATTGTATCCCAGCACCATGAAGCTATGATGAGATCAACACTAGAAGCTATGTAGTAGCCATTCAGGGGAATCCCCTCTTTTCATCATTCTTGGCAAAGCTAATTTTTTCACTAAGTACTGTTTGATTTGCAGCTGTCTAACTTACCTTAAGTATATTTCCATAAATACTTTATCTATAAATCATCAGGGTCTATTAGTTTCCTCTCAAGTGTTTGACAGTGCCCTGTATAGACACAGACACCTTGAGTTGACATTTTTCCTGTAAAAGCACCCTTGAAATTTCACTAATACCTAGTTGCATACAGGGAAACTAGTTTGCAGTGACAAGCCCTGCCCCCAGAGTTGGAATCCAGAAACCCCCAACATTACTTTATATTCTCACTTCAGCCATCTAATCAATAAAAAAGGGTATGTTGCCATGGATATAAACTTTCCCACTAACCCTGTTACCAGCTTGGTGGATATGGGCATCCTGATGCAATGTAGAAATTGCCTCATATTTACAAACAACCAATTAATTCTCAAACAAACTGACATGGCATGTGAGAGATGTATTTGTACAATGTCACAGGAGACAAAGCTCTCACATAGAAACACTTTTAATGTCAATCAGGTTGTCAGTAGTACACACACTGCACCCATCACACACAGCTCAAAACAGACACATAGACCCACATATGCTGAGGCACTTAAATGTAATCTTCCTAAACCCCAAAGACCTCTCAGATGAAGTACATATAGCAAATACCCTCACCAGCCCAGAATGCACTCTTTAAAAACAACACCCATCAAAACATACAGCCAGTTCTGATGGAGCCTCCTTCTAAGTCCATAAGGTAAGTCACCACACAATCCAACATTCTGAGTCCATTGGGAGACACACTGATGTCCTCCTCACCAGTATGATTTAAGAGAAAGTCACAGTCAGTTGATTATCAGGGGCCAGAATCTGCCACATTGCACATGCACTCGGGGCACTGGACCACAAGTACCAGTATGACTCAATCATAGTCCATGTGGATGTAAACGACCTGAGATGTACACCCCCTAGTCTATATAAAGAGAGACATCATGGAGTTCTCAGAATATGTGCCCCAAGCTGGCCCCTAGCACTGAGCAGCATGTTATCTTCTCCAAGGATGATGCCACAATATGACCAGAAGATGACAGACTTTAGTAATTGGCTTAGTTTCTGCTGCCATTCTAAAGGTGTGCAACATTTGTCAGCATGGAATGAGGTAGTCAGCAGACCACACCGCTTTGCTATGGATGTTTTTCACCTCTCACCTCTAGGATTTGAATATTAGCTAAAACATTGTCCTACCCCATGCCTTCTTTAGGCAATGCCAAACTAAAGTACTTCTGACAGAGCAAATCAAAACCAAGACAACCTAAAGGTGTTACTGCACAATGCTGGGAGTCTAAATAAGAACTCCACTCCCTACAAGCTCTCCTCACCCTAGAGGATGCAGATGTCTGAGCAGTCACTGAAACATGCACACTGGTAGCACAAGACTATAAACCCTTCCAAACATTTAGACCAGCTACTACACAGACAGGGACTAAAGGTGGAGGTGTCTCAACTTTCATCAAAAATAGACATAACTCAAGGCTGGTCAAGCAGAACAATGTACTTGAGCTTCTGTATATTAAAATCACCTCAGGACAAATCCCATACCACTTCCTTGCAGGCCCCTGTATGACCCAGGAAACCCATATCATGTACTTAAACTTATTGGAAATATTCACCATCTAACCCAATACCATTTTCATGGGCATATATTTTATTACCCCACTGTTAAATGGGAATAATATATGACACCAACCATACAGAAACAAAGATTATTGGATTTTGTAAACACAAACTCTCAGGACTAGAATGACAATAAACCAACCAGGGGTGCAAACATACTGGATAAGATCTTCACTAATATAGGAGTTTGTTGCACATCCCCTATTGTGATGTCTTCTCTGAAAAAGTCAGATCACCGAAAGGTCTCCTTTGAAATAAAAATAAAACTCAGAACCTCAGTAATCCTGAAATATTCAGGAACCTCTCTAAGGCTAACTACCTACTATTAAATGATAACCTAGCAAAAAATGTAAGCCCCTATAAACTCTGAGAACACTGCTACTTATATGGAACTGTTCACAGAAACCCTATATAAGCATGTTAATAGCTGCATAGAGGCAGCTGTACCCATCAAGCAGAAGTACAGAACTTACTCACAAAAGTGACAAAAGTCACAAAATCAATAGTCTGTATAACTGAAGGAAGAAAGTCGCTGCAAAAAGTAGGAGGTACAGTGTCCAGCAGGATAAAAGCATTCTCATCGAACTAAACAAATTATACATAGGACAAAGGCTACTAAAGCCAGATTTGAGGTAAATTTGATTACCCAGACCAAAGACAACCACAAGGCATTCTTTAACTATGCTCACAACCTCAAACGCATTACACAGTTTTGTGCAGGACTCATTGTTAATGGAGCCACCTTTACTGAGTCAGAAGATATAATAAACCTAGTGGCCAAGAAATTCAGCTCCAACTTTACCGCTCTCTCCCCCTTAACCTTCTCTCAGGAAAATACCATCAAATATCACCCCCCCATTCCTGCTATCACTAGAAAACATATCCTAAATGCTCTTTCTAGGGCCAAGAACACTGCAACAATGGACCCAGCCAGTAGCACAGTATGCCTTCTAAATAGCATGCGCTATGACCTATCAGGCCCTCTGTAATTGCTATTTAACTGTAGCTTCCAAACAGGCTTCATGTCTCATGAATGACGAACATCAGCAGTCATACCTATGCACAAAGGTGGGCCATCTACAAACCCTGGAAACTACAGCTCCATAAGTTTCAGTAGTCTCATATGCATAGCCATGGAAAGAATTATCAGGGAAATGACAAAAATGACATAGGAAATCTCCAGACACTGGACCCAACCCAATTTGGTATTGTCAAGGGCATGCCTTACCTAATCAACTGAGAAGGTCACCAATCCAATGGATGAGGGCAAAATATTTCACACTGCCTACCTTGACCTGGCCAAGGCATTTTACACAATACCCCACTCAGGTATTGTTGACAAACTCAAGAGGTTAGATATAAACCCTTATGTCACATAATGGATAGTCAGCTGAATCAGAAATGGGACTCATGAAGTTGAATTGGGAAGTCTACCTCTACAAAGAGGCCATTCACATGAGGGCTCTCTCAGGGATCTGTCCCAGGACTGCTCCTTTTTGGCATTTACTTCTCTGGCATCAAGGTCAATGTGAATGTCCTCTGGCTGACTAAATTTACAGATGATTGCAAATTAGGAGCAGTCATAGACTCCCCCACCTACACAAATGTTATCCAGAAAGGGCTGACACAGACAAATAACTGGCATCAGAGCCATGGACTTAAACTAAATTCCAAGAAATGCATAGTAGCATCCTTCAGGAAGTCATTCTGTCTGGTAACTATCATAGTGACAACACACCCCCAAGAGTTGACCAATAGTTGGGAAACACATAGACAATAATCTACCCTTTGACCATCACATGTCTACAGTAGTGAGGAAATCATTCTTTGTTGTGCAATTTATAAACAAAGGTATGGCATCTAGGTCCAAAAAATCATTGTTCCACTGTATTTGGCATTCATTAGACCTATCTCTCAGTACAATGCCCTTTTGATATGTCCCTATCCAGGCATATCTAACAATTGGAACATTCATAGAGGTTCCTCACTAAAAGAATACAGGGTGTAAGTAACATGCCCAATGCAGATCATCTCAAGGCCCTGTTCTGTCTTCTATCTGCTACAGGCTCTTGAGGGGTGATCTATACTTGGCATACAAGGCATTGCCAGACCCTACCCTGATGGACCTCCTGCATTTCCACAAAACAAATAGCACCAGAATTACCCATTATAAAGATTTAAATCTTGCCTGTGATATAAATAGGAGCTGGAGATACAGGTATGTATCCCAGATACCACCCCTTTTCTGAATCAGGCTCCCCATCCAGGTGAAGCAGAGTTCCTCCTTAACTTAATTCAAGTATACCTTGGATTGGAAACAGGAAATTCATCCCTGGTTTGGCACCTATGTAGCTGATGGACAAATAGTCCATCTCTCAAGCCCCTACTTGTAAATGTTTCATCTACCAAAATCCTGCTTACACTTATCAATGGTACCAGAACATGCTAAAGATTTCGGGTGCATGGCTAGGCTTAAAAAGGCCCTAGTGGTTGTTTTCCTAGTAAACACCCATAAACCTATAGCAAATATACCAAGGGCATCCATGTGAAAATTTAAGTTATTATGAAAGACTAAAATATCTGAACTTGTACACTATGTCATATAAACCTGTAAGAGGAGACATTATTCAGGTATATAGGACATTTAGAGTCAGCTTCCTATGGGAGTGTTTAGGGTTATCAAAACTTTGTAGAGAATCATCAGACAATCTATGTAGAAGACTCTACAGGAATGAGAAGTGTACTAACTGCTTCTCTGGAATAGACTACCAAATTACTTTAAAGCATGCACTAGTTTAGTTATTTTAAGAATGGTATGGACACATATAATGAGAACAACTGTTTTGGTAGATTGGCAGGCTAGAATGTAATTATTGCCCACACTAGATATATTTGTATGTATGTATGGTCATCTACATTACCCAATCGAATGTTTAGGTTAGCGAATACCTAAACGTCAAACTGGTAATATCGAAAAATTAAAACAGCGAATGGCCGATTTAACATAGGGAATGAATTCCCTTGGCCGCAAAGAAAAAAAAATAAACCAAAATGGAGTGGGGGGCTTCACTCTCCCTGCTGTGGGTTGCTGTGCCCTCCACACCCCACCCTAACTAAATATACCAACCCTGAGGTTGCTCTACAGTGGGGAAAGGGACAAAATCTGCATAGCGTTAAAGAGGATTCTTTCCCTGCATTAATTCCAGCCGTTCACAGTGTTTTGCTTTCACTATTACCAGATCGACGTTTAGGTATTCGCTAACCTAAACCTTTGATCAGGTAATCCAACCTCATCAGTTGTTAGCAAGATGTTCCAACAAGGTCTGCTTTGTTTTTCTCAAGTGTGTTTTAGATTGTAGTATTATTCCAGGAGTTTATTGCTTTACTGTTTCATTCATTTGGTTAATAACGTTTTCCTTTTCTGTGGTAGAAAGGGCTAAAACATTTGAATGCACTTTGTTTTCTATGCAATAAGGGTTGAAATCTTTACATTTTACTACAGATCCTTGGACATATTACTGTCAGGAAGTCCTCCTATGTATTACATTTAGGATATCTTAATTTTAGTAGGTCATTCTTAAACTTAGGGCAGCACAGTGGAACAGCAGACAGTGGTGTTATCTCACAGAAAGAGGGACCCAGTTTGATTCTCAGCTAGGGTGCCTTATGTGTGGATTCTGCATGTACTACCTGCATTTGCATGGGTTTCTTCTGGGTGCTCTGGTTTCCTCCCACATTCCAGAGACATGCAGTAGGTGGACTGGCCACTCTAAATTGGTCATAGGTGTGATGTGTCTAGTGTGGATAAACTACTGTGGCAGGGCAAGCCCCCCAGCAGTGTAACTCTTGGCTCTAGATGATTGTCACTGTTAAAGTGACACGCAGACCCCATGTGTACAAATGGGAAAGGGGGTTATGGATGAATTCCTAAATTTAGACTTGTGCTACAGCATGGAGACATGTCATAGAGTCTGAGAGTCTCTCATGCAAATCAATTTTGGAATTGCAAACATTGTTCCATTGCATCTTGCATTTCAAGCAGTATGGCTTTTCTCAATGTAAAGGTATCTTTGATGAGCTGACATTAATTTAATGGTTCTTAACATGCGGGATAATTTCAAGTGGTTACTAATTTATTAAAATGACTTGCGTATTATAGTGGTTTCATCATACATGGTTTTAGATTGTTTTCATCCATTTTTATTCCAGAAATTTATTTCTGGAGCTACACTGAGTATGCTTGTCTAGACTGTTTGGGATTTGTAACCCTGATTTCTTTTCTGTATTAACATACATTCATTCAGCTTTATGTTTAAAGTCAAGTGTTTTCAGATAATGGACAAACTACTGATGAGCCTATAAAAAGTATAACATGCCACATTAACAGGTAGTACAGTTCAGTTTAATTGGGTCTATTGGTCAGAATGCCTTAATGATGACTTATAAAAAAATAAAACTCAGGGGTATTCAGAAGCCATGTCATGAGTGTGTCCTTAAGGGAAAACTTACATATTTCTCATTGGTCGCAATCAAAGTAGGTTTAATGTATTATTTGCAGTGAAGTCTCTGGTTTGCCAGGGCCTTTTTAATGGTTATGATTTTGCCTTGAAGTTTTCCTGAGAGACGTTTTCACGAATTGTTTTGCTTTTACTTATGATGGGAGAATTGGAATTGTCTGAATGAGTAGATGGGAGTGCTAGACTCATACTGACTTGAGGTACCACTGCATGTTCCTAATGCATTATCTAGAATATTAATTCATCATAATGTAAGAAGTTATGAATCCTAGACTTATGAGAAATCCCCTTGAAGAACTCAAATGTTGTTTTGAGAAGCCTAGGATTTAAAGCCAATAATTCTGTACCTTGTCTAGTTGAAGGAAGACAGTCATTTGAGATGTTATCTTGGAGATACCCCAGGAATATAACTCTTTGAGTGAGTTGCTGTGATGATCTTTTGAGATTCAGTGTGAATCCAATATTGTGAAAATGTTATTGGTAAATTTTAAGGCTGTTAATACTCTAGCCTGGACAGAGCTTGTTTATAACTGCACAATTTCATATTATTGCTATATGAATACAGTGTTTCATATTTTCTTATTTTATTTACATGGGCTAGAAATAATTTTTATGCCAGTCTGCCACTCCAATAAAGAAATAAATCAAAGTTGCATGCATGTTTTCATTTGCTGTATGTTTGAAAGTCATTCTGCAGTGGGCACTGCAAAGCTATAAATGTTTGAGTTTTACTCTTACTTCTCCATTGAAATAATGACTTGACCCATTCAGTAACAAAGTGTAACAAACAAATCAAGTTACCTATTCCTAATGCATGTGTGTATAGAGAGATTCCAATTCCTCCCTAACCACTGAAAAAATCTGTCTTACTGGATATTAAAGAAGCTCAGAGATGTAGCTCTGCAGACTGTCAGCATTTCTGCAAACCCATCTTTATTTCATTTTTCCATCGAGCTATGAAGGAACTCTTTGTTGAAGTATAACAAAACCATTGTTGTTTTAAGTGATAATTGGCAGAGCCATATTCCATGTTCTGATTGGTAATTATATTTACCTAATTCTGTCATTAGTTCCATATATTCATGCACAGAGTGTCAGTTTTCTAAAGTGCTGCTAAAGCTTCATGCATGAAGCAGGAAGCATAGACCATAATACAAGTTGTTTATTACTTTTGTCATTAGAGTACTCCATGGCATCAGCAATATTCTGCTAAATACTTCTGCAGCCTTCCAAAATGCATCATTTGCTTTTTCATTGCAATAAAAAACATCTTTATATTCAATGACAGATATTATCAAATTAACTGACAGAAAGTGTTTTATCGAAGACTCTGAACCTCTTAAACTTCTGAACATTTAGTAAATGTGTGTATTTCTATAATATTTTCTTCATTATGTAAAGCAGTATATTTCTTAAGAATGAAAATGCTTGCATCTTTACTAAATCCTTTTTCTTGGCAGAAACCATTTTAATTATTACATATTAATGCAAGATGAAATGTCTTGCATACTCAACTTATATTAAATTATATATCATTTGCATTGCAGTGATCCTAGTGTTAAGACCGGCACAAATGTTTATTTGTTTGACATTTGTTTACTGTGAAAGTCTAGCTGGGCTAGAAATAATTCATTTTCAGTGGAGGCCTGGGGAGAAAAGCTCCATTAAGACACATGATTATACATGAACAATAGGAACATTCATATTAGCATTGTAGTAAGGAACACAAACATTCAAAGTAACATTAATACAAAATATACCCTTCAACTACTCACATAGGATTATACAAGTGTACTTTCCATATAATACATAGGATTAACAAGTCATTACATATGGATATACTTATTCGGAAGATATAGTGTAGGGTGAGATAGCTATATGGGAGAAAAGGGAAAGGATGTACTAGTAAAAACAGGAGAGGAGAGAGAGAAAGAACGATAAAAGGAATAGACAGAAAGTAAGAAAGTTAGAAAAATGAGTAACAGAGGTAAGTGGTGGAAGAGTCATGAAGTAGCAAAAGTTAACAGCCTGGGGTTGAGCAGGAGCAGATCTAAGATTTGGAGAGGTGTTCCTTAAGTGAGAGTGTAAAGGATGTGTGTATATGGTTGGGTCTGATTGTAAAGTGGAGGGGAGTCCACAGTTTAGCTATGGAGAAGGAGTAAAGACTTTGTCCAGCTGATTTCTTGGAACAATGCTCCATTAAAATGGAGAAGGAGTAAAGACTTTGTCCAGCTGATTTCTTGGAACAATGCTCCATTAAAATTTGCTTGTTTTCTGACCTGAGTGATCTGTTAGGTATGTAGCTACGAAATATAGTATTAAGAGCTGGGTAAGCCATGGGTCTGTGAATTATTTTATATGCCAGTTTAAGCTGTAGGAAGGTAAGGTAGTGTGGAAGTTCAATCCAACTGAGAATGAGGAGGGGTATACAGTAATGTGTGGAGTATTTTGCATCTGTGGTACATTTTGCAGTTTTATTGCAGCAAGTTTCAAGCTTAGATTTTAGGCTAGTTTGTAAGTCTGTAAGAACTGGGGCACTGTATGAGAGTGTGGGTATAAAGTAGGTAGTAGCTAGAGTGTGTTTAGTGGAGGAGTTTACAAAATGTTTGTGCCGGTAGAGAATTCCAAGTTTCTGGTGCATTTTCTTGATATTATTTTGAATATGCAGGTCAAACTTTAAATGTTCATCAGTGGTGACATCTAGTAGTTTTATATAGGGAACAAGTTCAGTAATTGTGCTGTTCAGTGAGAGAAGTGCAAATTAGCTTTTATTTAGGCAGTAAGTTTTGGGGGTGAAAAGTATTAGTTTAGTTTGGGAGGGGTTAATTAACAGTTGATTATTGGTAAGCCGGCATTCAATAGACATAAAAGCAGTTTGGATGATTTGTTGAAGATGTGATAAAGAGTTACATAAACAAATGACAGCTGAGTTATCAGCATGTTGTATGAGTGTACTCTTTTGGCAGGAGGTATATAGGTCATTTGTAAAAGTACTGAATAAGAGGGGGCCAAGGATAGAGTCTTGGGGAATTCCAGTAAAGGTGTTCCTGGATGAGGAGAGGGAGCCTAGCCATTTAACTGCCTGCTGTTTATTTAATAGGTAACTAGTGAAAAATCTGGTGGAGGGAGGGAATACTCCTAGGTCATTGAGCTTTTGTATAAGAAGATGATGAGTGTCAAAAGCCTTAGATAGGTTGAGGAACAGTGAGGAGACACGTTTGCTGGAGTTGCATGCTTTGTTTACTGTGTCAGCAAAGGATAGTAGAGCTGCATTATTACTGTGACCTGGTTTAAAGTCATGCTGTGTAGAAGTAAGGAGTTGATTCTTAAGGAGGTAATGGAGTAGTTGTGAGTGGATCCATTTTTTGAGGAGTTTAGAAATGGGTGACAGCTGGGCAATAGGTCAATAGTTGGACATTTCAGTGGAGGTGCCACCTTTGTGTAATGGTATAATAAATGATTTTTTTCAAAAGTGTTGTGATGTAAGATTCTAGGATAGATCTGTTAATGAGAATGGATATAGGATATGCAATGGTTTCTGCTGTCATTTTGAGATGTTCTACAGGAAGTTTGGAGAGTTAGACTAGGATTTCAGTTTGAGAAGGAGCTTCTTAATTGTACTTATAGAGAGAGGTTGAAGGTAGAAAGCTGGTGAAGTTGAGGGATCAAGGGTGTGAGGGGATGGGGTGAGACAACTGGAGCACATGGAAGCAGTGGATCTTAGGTGGGGGATTTGGACAGTGGTGAGTTAAGTGTAGCAGTGGGAAGAGATGATGTGTTTGGAGTGACATTCCTTATACATTCGATGAAGTGGTTGTTGAAAATGTTGGCTATTTGTGTAGAGGTTTTGTCATGAAGAGAGGTGGGGTTAGTTTCTTTACCAGAATTGAGAGGTGGTGAAATGGAGGACCAGAATTTTTTAGGAATTTTTTTTGTTACCAGATTGTAATGTTAGATAGTAGTCTCTTTTGTCTTTAGTTATAGTTTTTTTGTGGCTGGTTATGAAGTTGTCTAAACCTTATTAGGTCTGAGGGGGATTTGGACATGTGCCAGAGCTTCCAGAGCCTATCTCTGATTCTTATTAGTTCTTTAGTTGCTTTGGATAGCCAAGGTGCAAAGTTATTTTTAATTCTTTTTCCCCATAGGGGTGCCAGATGATTGAAAATGTCCAGGAAAGTTATGTTGAAGTGGTTGACTGCTTTGTCTAGAGGAAGTGTTTTGAGGATGGGCCAGTTTATGTCTTTTAATATGTTGATGAGGAGTGCTGGTCAAAGGTCGTATTCCAAATAGTTATGTACTGATGATCTTTAAGGGTATGGGAATATGTTCTAACAGCAAAGGCAGGAAGATGGTCTCTTAAAATATCTGCGAGGGTGCCAGCATTAGAAAATTTGGTGGAGTCAGAAACTAAACTCCAGTCAAGTATGGAGCCCAAACTGTTATTAATAAATTTAGTGAGGGAAGTGATGAGTTGGGTGAAGTTAAATAGATTTATGCTAGAGGTGGGGAATTTGTGGGTGGGGTTCTACCATTTGATGTTGATGTCACCTAAGATGATAGTTTTGTTTTGTATTGTATTTGAAATCCAATGTAGTATGTCTTCTAAGACAGGAATGTTTGATACTGGTGGAATATAAATGACTGTGCATGGCAGCTAACTGTATAATCTAGTTGGTAGTCATCTGAAAATCCATGACAATTATGGACTTGTAAATAAACGTGGAAAAGCAAATGATGCAATGCAAAGCCTAGCAGAAACTCTTGTGCATTCTCCAATGTGACCTTATGTTGATGCCCAATGACCTGTTGCACAACTTTTTTAGGCAAGGCTCAAAAGACAAACCCACCTCCATAGGTATCACAAGGGATAAGAAACTAAGAGTATTGCTACTCAACGCCAGAAGTCTAATCCTCAAGATGCATGCACTCGAAACTCTCCTTAGCATGGAGAACATTGATATCTGTGCAGTAACAGAAACCTGGTTCAAGGCTCCAGAGAGCACCCCAGCACTACCAGGTTATACCTCATACCATGCTTTTCGGCCCCAAAACTTGGACCGAACCACAAAAGGAGGGGAAGTATCAATATTCATCAAAGATACCCACACCTCCAGGTTGGTGGCACAGCACAAAGCATCAGAGACTATCCATGTGCAACTAACAGTGGGTAAAACTGCCTTCCAGTTTATAGCCTGCTACAGACCACTCTCCCAAACCCAGGAACCCCACTTGGCCTTCCTGAGAACACTGGAAAATATGAAGGTCTCTCCAAACACCATTATATTGGGCGACTTCAACTACCCAAACATAGACTGGGAGCATTACTCTAGCTCCAACACCATAGCCCAAAGGTTCCTAGAATTTATAAACTCAAATGCTTTGGAACAACTTGTTACCACTCCCACAAGAGGGGAAAACATACTGAACCTGATCATCACCAACATGGGGACTCTATGCTCCAGACCAGAAGTGTATCCCTCACTGGTAAGATCAGACCATAAACTAATCTCACTGGATATTCACATCCCGACCCCTCCCCCTGCCCAGAAAACCACAGTGAAAAAGTTCTCTAAAGCAAATTTCACACTCCTCAAAACCGAGGTGGAATCCTTAAAAGCCCCGGGGCCTGTGGAATATACGGCCCAGACCACAAAATCCTTTATAAATGCATTCTATGAACACCTTCAGGAATGTATGGATCATGCAATCCCAAATAAAACCAAGACCCAACCCTTCAAAGGCAGACGTCCTGTCTGGTGGACCCCAGCCATAAACAAACTATACAATAGAAGGAGGAAGCTACTACATGATAGAGCAAAATCCCAAAAAGTGAAGGCATCTCTGATCAGTATTAGCAGAAAACTACGGGCACTCATAAAATCGTCTAAGGCCAGCTTCGAGAGAAAAATTGCACAGGACACTAAGGATAATCACAGGGCTTTCTTTATTTATGTTAGGAACCTGGGTGGGAATTCCCAGATATGCTCAGAATTAGTCCAAAATGACAAAAAATACACCAAACCCAAAGACATTGCCAACATCCTTGCTGACAGGTTCAGCGCAAACTTCTCCCCCCCCCACCAAAAGGGCAAATATCTATCCCAGCAGAGTGCTGCCCCCCTGACATCTCAGATGCTCAGGTAAGAGCCGCTCTCTCCAAAGCATAAAACACAGCATCAATGGGACCAGACGGTGTCCCGGGCTGCATCCTACAAGAACTCCAAGAAGAGCTAAAACCAAACCTAAAACTACTGTTCAGTCTCAGTCTTACTACAGGATATTTACCCAAAGAGTGGCGTACAGCAACAGTGGTCCCTCTCCACAAAGGTGGTGCCTCAACGGATCCTGGAAACTATCACCCCATAAGCCTGACTAGCTTGGTCTGCAAACCTATGGAAAGAATCATCATGGACCTCATAAATAAAGATATTGGGGACCTACAGACACTGGATCCTACCCAGTTCAGCTTTGTTAAGAGCAGATCCTGCCTCTTAAACCTGGTTGATTTCTTTGAAACAGTCACCAAGGCCATTGACGAGGGGAAGGTGGTCCACACAGCCTACCTGGACCTTGCAAAAGCCTTCGATACAATACCCCACTCGGGCATTATAGATAAGCTCACCAGCTTAAATATAAACCTTTATGTCACTAGATGGGTTGCAAACTGGCTCAAGGACAGAGCCCACATGGTTAGAATTGCTGGAGCCATGTCAGACTCCAAACCAGTCACAAGTGGCGTCCCACAAGGCTCAGTCCTGGGACCTCTCTTGTTCGGTATATATTTCTCGGATGTACAGGCCAACACGGAAGGACTGTGGCTGACCAAGTTCGCAGATGACTGCAAACTGGGCGCCATAATAGACTCTCCAGCCAACACAAGCATCCTCCAAAAGGGCCTCATAGAAACAGACAACTGGTGCCAGAGCCATGGCCTCAAGCTAAATGCCAAAAAGTGTATAGTCATCCCCTTTGGCAAAAACAAAGTGCCCACAAATTACCACATAAGTGGTAATCCATTAAGTACAGAAGAAGTAATTAGGGACCTGGGGACACAAGCTGATAGCAATCTCTCATTTGACAACCACGTGGCCAAAGTGGTTAGAAAAACATTTTATATAGCCCACCTAATCATGAAGGGATTCACATCTAGATCAGGCGAGGTCATCGTGCCTCTTTACTCATCCCTCATCAGGCCCATAATTGAGTACAATGCCCCTTTTGGGATGTACCTTACCAGACACCTGCAGCAATTGGAAAGACCCCAAAAGTACCTCACCAAGAGGATCAAAGGGCTCAAACAGATGCCATATGCTGCCCGGTTAAAGAAACTCCAGCTCTACTCAGTGGCATACCACCTGCTCAGAGGCGATCTGTGCCTGACGTATAAAGCCATGTCCAACTCGGAATTAATGGACATGCTGCACCTCAGAAAATCCAAATCCCATCGAGCTATGCGCTTGAGAGACTTGAACCTCAGCAATGAAATAAATAGGACATGCTAGAGGGACAGATTCATAACCCAGAGGCTCCCTTCACTCTGGAATAAAATCCCAGTCCAGGTTAGCCAGAGTCCCTCATTGACTCTCTTCAAGAGGAATCTTGATGAGTGGATGGGAGATCGTAGGTTTACCCCAGGTATCACTTCTGTGTCACTGTTAGACAGAGGCACAGTATACTAACCTTGAAAAAGGGCATAGCAAAATTCATTTAAAATGGGTGGCGAAAGCCAAACACACTCTGGCTAGGCTTATAAATGCCCTAGGGCAGATAGCCTAGTATGAACCTATGAACAACTATTTATAATAGTCATATGGAACATGTATTATCATTATAGTTACAAAGTTGACAAAATTTCAAAATACTTTACCTAATCCATAATGTTACATGTGGTAAGAATTGACACACATTGTTGACAGCACTAATCTGTTTATATAGCTTGACTGAACTAATAGCATTGAATGCTTCTCAACAAACCACTAAAAATGGAAAGTGTATTAAGCCTTTGCTGATACAGTTTCTATTTTATTTTGTTTATTAGCACCTTTACAGAAGTTTGCACCTATTTTCTGGCAAGCTTATATATTTAAAATTCTGTGTACTGATCTTATCTTGCCTTAAACATTACAAATGCATTAACCTATTTCCTTTACCTTATACATTTGTGATCTCAAGTCTTAATTTAAATATATGTTTACATATATCAATAAGGGAGCTTTTATATCATAGTAGTAGTAATCCAGGCTATCATATAAGAGGAATAGAAAAAGATTAATGTAACTTAATTAAGGGTTAAAACAGCATTGACTGAAAAAATCATAGGAGAAATATTTCCTTCATAATTCAAATGGCTATCATTCTGATTAGATAAGAAAGCACACAAAATATTAAGAAGAATATCTCAATTTTAATTCAGTTCCTCAATTCTGCTACAAAGTCAATGAAAATGAATAACCCTATATTTGATTTCTGTATTGCTCTTTGTTCTAACATAGTCGTACAACATACATACACACATACTCCGTTATTAACAGACTTGCTTATGACTAGATCTGCAATATTTTACTCATTTTTGTAAACTCAAAATATATTCCAAATTGTGTATTACATATGCAAAGGGATGCTTTAAATGCACTATATGTTTTTTTTATTATACAGTTTACTAGATTAATAATACCAGCAAATAGGTTTCACCTTTTATATGTTAGATTTAGCTGCATAACAAAATGAAGTATGATTATCAAAAATGTATTTTATCTTACTTTAAATAAAGCTCCAACACACATTTATTGACTTTCCATAGAGTTTGTTTTTCTACACCATAATAAGTATCACTAGCAAACCAAACCCAAAAACCTGAAAGCTTCTCTAATTAAAAGTTTTCTTATAGCACTCGGCAGGTTTTTATTTCTGGCTCACTGCCCTAACTTCAAGTAATACTTAGAGCCATATTTAATACACTGTTTTCAAGAATTACATTTCACAAATTCTTCCTAGTTGTTTGTTAATAATGACTTAATTATATGCACTAATGGAAAATAATTATAATAGTAAGACATGTTGGTTTTAGAATAACTGATATTTCCAATCATTACACTTGATGGCTATACATTCATTCTATACATATGTTTCAAAATGCGATCACGGTGTGAATGCTTTATGAATGGTAGCCAATAAAAGTCATTTATAGCATTTCTAATTTCATTAATAATGATGCCTGCCTGGTTTTATGGGTAATCTAATCTGACAAAACTGAAACTTTCATTGTTATTGCTTTCCGTTATAAATCTATGATAGTTTTCATTGTTATTGTTTTCTGTTATAAATTTATGACAACTACAACTTCCAGGCATTTTCATAGAATCAGACTCTTTAACAAATACTGTTTCCATTACAATATATTTTTTTAAAATTCTCCAAATAAAATAGAAAGATGAAAAATCTAATGTATCATTAAGACCCAAATAAAACAATCAAAAGTAATGAGAGATGCTGCTTTCAAGTAAGGCCTATAGGTACTCCTGGTTCATAAAGGCATACAAGTAATTCCAAAGCTTATTCTGAAAGTAAAATGTGTTTCTAGGGAAATTTAATCCATCCCTTGAGAAATGTTAATTAGCATTATTAATTATTCCCAAGTTAAGCCAGTAATATGTTTTCTAAGACATCACTCTTATAATGAGTTGGTAAGAATGTATGTTTTCTTTGCAGCTGGTCCTCCTTATGCATGGTCGAAATTTATTTACTGCAAACTCACATATTGTCTCTGCCATCACATTTGATAATAACACCATCTGCTGGATCATATTCATTAAGGAATTTATGCAAAGATAATTTATTCCCAAATGCATTACATTAGAGTTATAATTACACTTTATATTGTAGCATTTATTTTTAATGTTGGTCAATGCATGAAAATGAACCACATTCGGAACCATAAATTTAAGTATCATGTGCATAATATGGTATGCATGCCTACTTCTACCCTTTATCATTATGTTTTCAGTTATTAATGTTCTTTTCCTTCTTTTCAGTTATTTTCCCTCGTATGAACATTGTCATATATGTCATCCTCTCAATCATTTCTTCCTTCTACACTACCTTAATTTTTCCTTCCCTTTTACCTTCTCCGCATATACATTTTTGTATGTATTGTATATAGTGAATAGTTGTATTTAATTTTGTTGCAGTTTTTACAGCGTAAATGCTTATTTTTATATACTCATTCTTATTGTTGCATTTTATTTTTATACTTGCTCTTAAAGTTGCATTTTTATAGTGCTGATCTCTTGCTTGTAAAACATGTTTCAGTATTCACTACTATGCATGCATCTAGCTGCAATTGTCAACTTCATTATCTTATCTGTTGCAATGTCCATGGCTGAGCCTGAAATTTGTCTGTTGGAATAAGTGTTCCACCCTGACTAAGAAATGAACATAAATTATTTTATTGGCATTTTTTATTAACAATTATCTCCTCCTCATTAATCTCTTAACATTGATCCATGACAGCAGAAACGTCAGTGTCTATGTACCATATTCTTTTTTTAGAATCTTAATCACCTCTTCTAGAAAGGTTGCATTTGTTTCCTTTACATTGTCTTTTCTAAATGTTGATAGGAGCTTTTTCTTTGTTTTATTTTACTTTGTCTACCAATTTAAGACAAAAGTGCCAACACAATGAAACTCCAAACTATGTTATATTAGGCATATATCAATAAATAATACTTCTCACAAAAAATAGTGCGCCCTCCATGAACAATATCACTTATGTATATGTAGGCCACGTGTATAACTAACTCTTTTATCTGTTCTGTCACTTAACATATACAAAATATAACTCTTATCTGGCAGAATGCTTTTTAAAAAAACTGCTTGGTGTAATAAAATTTGCTTTTGGAATTTTATATTTTGTGTGAAAGGCCTTTGTATATTTGCCCTTCTCATAAATCGGTAAATTAATAGGCAGTAGTAATTCATTTTTAGGCTATGTGTGACACTCCTTATACCAATTTTACTAATCCTCCATTAAACTTCATGTACTTTATTGATGTAATTAACCCATAATTAGTATGTTATTTTTAGCATTAGTGTCACCAATTATCTATATTTAAGGAGGACAATGAAAGGCAAGATAACAAAAATATATGATCTATCTACTTAGAAAACAATGATGTACCCTCAGTGTACTGCAGTCACTATTATTGGTTAATAACAATTTCCTGCTTGCCACAATTTAAAGAACAATAATCTTACATAAGTATTAATTAGTTTCCCTACAATTACATAGCCAGTTCAGTTGTTATTGTTTTATAGATAATTATCTGTACCTGTCACTTGGTTGCTACATTGGGACAAAACTTGTGCATGGTAAAATACATTACACATTTCTCAGTACTGTAAAAAATGCAGATACAGTACCTTAACTAAATAAAATTTAGTATATACACTTTTCAGTTTTTCAAATTGTCATAGGTATACTAGGAAACAACCTGTTGGTAGTTCAAACTATTTTAAAGTCCTGTGTTATTCATCATATTATGGTATGTAGATCACATGCATGATGTACTGTTTGTTCAGTATAACATCTAGTCTCCAAATAATTGTATTATTCTGTTGTACATTGATATAGATTATACTAAAAATGTAGCAGTAAAGAAAATCTGCCATTGACTATCTCTATTCAGCATTTACAGATATAGAATAAAGCAGAACCTATCCCAGAAAAAGACATATTCCCCATATGGTAGTAGTTACCAGTCCATTTATACAAATATTGTTTCTGAAATAATTCTTAAAATTAAAGATGGAAAATGCATTCTGATCCAGTATCATTCATTCCTTATTTCTGAAATAAATAACTGCATAGCTAACAACTTCTAGGAGTAGTTCTCTAACAAACCATGGCAGTACCAGGTATTAAGTCAATACACAAGATGAAAAATAAATATGAGACTATATTTCAGGTAAGTTTGTGCAATGGTGCTGTATAAAGCCAGGTCACGGCCTGAAGCTCAATGCCAAAAAGTGCATTGTCATCCCCTTTGGTAAAAACTCTGTACCCATGAACTACAACATAGTGTGATAAGAGACCTTGGGACATAGGTGGACAGTAGTCTCTCCTTTGATAATCACATTGCCAGAGTAGTCAGGAAATCCTTCTAAGTGGCACACCTCATCACAAAAAGTTTCTCATCCAGAAAAAAAGAGGGCATTGTTTCCCTCTACTCATCACTCATTAGACCCATTATAGAGTACAACGCCCCTTTTGGTATGTACCTCACAAGATATCTACAACAACTGGAAAGGCCGAAGAAATACCTCACAAAGAGGATTACCGGCCTCAAACAGATGCTCTACGCAGACCGTCTCAAAAAACTCCAGCTTTACTCCATCGCATATCACCTACTCAGAGGTGATCTGTGCATAACATACAAAGCTATGTCAAACCCAGAGCTGTTGTACATGCTCCACTTAAAGAAATCCCAATCCCTCCGAGCTACATGCTCTAAGGACCTAAACGTTGTCACCACAATAAACAGAACATGCCAGAGGGATAGATTCCTGTCCCAGAGACTTCCCAGACTCTGGAATAAACTACCTATCTATATCAAACAAAGCTCCTCATTAACACTCTTCAAGAAAAATCTTGATGATTGGATGGGAAATAGGAAATTCACCCCGGGGATCACCTCTGTGGCTCTGCTCAACAGTGGCACAGGAAAATAATTTTTTTGGGTGGCAAAAGCCAGGGTACCTTTTTGGCTGGGTTTGTATAGGCCCCAGGGCCTATAGCCTAGTACCTACCTATGAACCTATGAACAAAGTAGTTTGCCTTGCCACACTACTTTGAAAAACTATGGCCTCTCTTATGAGGGAAAAATATTTAATGCACATAGTTAAAAAGTACACTGGAACTAAGATAACATAAATCAATTTCTAATTTAAATTGCCAATTTCTCAATCCAAAGGACTGAAAACAGTAAAGGATAATGCCTGAAATTCAGAAAGCTGAAAATATTAGCTTTAAACATCCCCCAGTATGGATCACACCAACTGGAGAAAGGGAGACATCTCACAAAAGAAGTGAATTAGAGATTGAAGTTATGTTCCTCTGTCTTTCCCCCCTCTGGGTCACTGCCACTGAAAGAATGTCACATTGATCATCTTTAGAGGAGCCAATAAATCTGAACTTCAGAGGTCATGTCATAAAATCCAATAGATTTATTTGTCTGGGTAATCAAAATAGTACAAAACTAGCAGGGTACATCTAAAAACTAAGTAAACATTACATTCTCTTCTGGAAACTATACATCCACTAAAATTCAAAACATTGCTAAAATCATACCTTGTCAGCAATATGATCTGCAATTGCCCATCTCCTCATGGGTTATCATGTCTCCCAATATCTTCACTATTCCTTTCTATCTATCTACCATCCTTTGTCCAATCTGTTGTCACATCGGTGGGCACTGCTAATCTTCACTATTTTCACTACGTTTTATCCCCCATCTACCAGTATCTTTTATTCACTTCTTCTCTCAATCTAATTTCATTAATTTCTTGAGTATATTGTTCCACAACTTTATCCTTCATCTGAGCCATGAAATGTTGGTAACTTTGTAACTATGTTGGCTTATAAAGTCTATATATTGTTTTTGTTTTCCATCTCATGACTCAGCCTGTTATGCTTAACTCCTTTTTTTACTTTATTTGTAAATGTATTATTTCTCACTGTATTCTAAAGCATGTTAGAAAACTGTGTTTTATGATTTGTGAAGACTTTTCCCCTGAGGCTTCTCTGAAATTGCACTTTACTCTCAGTTACACTTTTCCATTATCAAATGCAATAAATAAGTAAATAAATAAATACATTTAGCAAGGTAGCAGAAAGTGCAATATTTTCAGTGCATTTTTCAAGCCAATATTCATGTCTTTTCTAACTATTCTGGTCTCCTGTGCTTCTCTAAAAATCTTTACTGATAGACACAGTCAATGAAGCTCTTAAAACCCTTCAGTATGCTCCAAGTATTCTTCCATTCCCCTTGCTTTCTTTTACCACTTAGATACTTTGGTCATACCTCTCATAGATTATGCATGTATTTCCAGCCATTTAACTTAGCTACTGCTTCGTTAATGCATCTACCTGCTTTGTCATTTTTGGCTGGGGTGCCTTCTATGTAGTGTCTGCATGTCTCCCCTGCATTCACGTAGATTTCCTCCAGGTACTCTGGTTTCCTCTCACATTCCAAAGACACGTCTGGAGCATTTCTCCTTGAGCCTTCTCTGAAAATAGGCTCTGTCCTAGTTGTACTTTCCTTGTCAAAAAATGTTAACTGAATGAATGAATGAATGAATGAATGAATGAATGAATGAATAAATAAATAAATAAATAAATTTCCCCAGTTATCTTCCATTGTTCAAGCTTCTTTCCTGCATTCATATTTCTTCAATCTTATTTCTCATACAATTAGTTACAGATGTACTAAGCTTTGCAAATCTCAACCAGTGTCTTGTTTTCAAACTTTTTTCCTATTTGTACTTTGATCACTATAAAATCATCCTTTTCTTTCATTTTGTCAGCCTAAAGTATACCTTTTTAATTATCCACTCTTTCTATTTTACCATTTTAATATTAAATAGATCTTATTCCATAACAGTTTGTAATTAATAAAATTCATTCTTGTGATTACTCAAAAATCATTCTTTCAAGTTTTACTTGCTCTTCTGTCTCACAACTCTGCTTACTTATGCATGCAATATATCCTTCATGCCATTCCTTATTTGCTTAAAATCTAATATCCCTTCTTCAGGACAGTTCATATTCATAGCAGGTGACAACATTTTCTTTGAGAATTACCACACTTTGTCTTGCATTAAATTATACATCAAAACATGTGTGCTTGGCATTGCTACTCTCCCTACTTTTCCAATATGGAATTTTATTTTCCCACTTGATCTGCTCATCAGCTGTTAAATTGCTTCATATTTCTAATGGAGTTTTGGAAATGTTATTTTTATTGCTAATGTCCTACTAAGATATCATCATTTTCATTACTGACAGAAATCTCTTTCCTGTTGCATGTCCCTCCTATTGTCATGGCTGTCAAGTCCGGAGGAGGAAAATCAGCCCTGACTTCCCAAGAAATCTGAAAATCTTTAAATTATGGTAAGCTTCCCACTCGAATTAGGGTCTATATTATAAGAATGAAAGTGCATATGTGTGACTACATAAAAGTCGACACATAATGCATGAAAACTAAAAATAGCGAACAGCCACGTAAGCAAATTTTTCTCTAGGGGAAAAAATTACATGGCTGTTCGCTAAAAAAAATTATTTAACATCATAAACACTTAAATGCGATTTGATGAATATGTGTCGCTCTTTCCATATTCGCTTAGAAGCATTTTCGTGCTTCTAATATAGACCCTCAAATTATCATGCAGTCATCTCTAAACAAGCGACATTTTACTCCTTCCATTGTGCTCTAATTATTATTCTTTTTTATTGTTATTAAGCATTCTGTTAACATTTTTAAGAGTATATGGGATAATGGATCACTTATCTTGTTTATCTGTGCAGGTTCAACTACCTAGGCAGCAGTAGCAAGCACATTCATTTTTTATCAAAGAAATATCATCTTTAGTATATTTTACAAATGCTGACACTGCAGTGTAATCTTCAGGAATCATATAATCATATAGTGAATTTGTATGCAGTCTGTCATGATCTTCTTGAAAAATTAAGTCGTAGCCTCCATTAATGTTTGTGTACTGCATAAAATGCAATGATAACACATCAGTATCTGAAAAAAGACAAATCAGGTAAGTAGTTCTATAGTAGCAGACTGAATTATAACACTTGTTATGCACCCTCTGCTTCAGTTGTTAAGATCAGATATCGTGCTAGGCAGTTACATCTGCCAGTACCAATTAGCAAATGATGATGGCTCAATAAAAAAACAGATTTGTTTCTGCCTGCTATCTCTGCCACTAATGTGTCCTTTTCTGTAATGTAACAGGTTGTCTTGCACTGTTTTTCTGACAGTGCTTGCTAAGTGATTTAGGACTTTGAAAGCCAGCAAAACACTTGGCAATTTTTTCTTCTATAACTAGTAGTACATGGAGCAGATACAGCTCCATGCACTACAAAGAATTATGATCAGGTCTCTGATCAAAAACCTTTACTATGTGTTCTCAACATAGACATTAAGATTCAAACTTCTTTATCGAGGTGAGTTTCTTAGCATCCTTGCCTTGAAAACATAATTAGCAGGCTAATGGCCTCTCTTAAGGAAACCTGAGGAGGTATTTATACTATGAGGGAAAATTTAGCCTGGGCATCAGGGAACTTTGCCTACTCTTTGCAGTAGGGGGAAGAGATTGGGAACTACACATCCTGACTTCCTGTTTTCTGTCCAGGTATGGAGCACACCTCTCAACTGTACAGATTTTCACAGAATGTCCAGATTTTTGCCTCATATTTTGGTCTGTTCCTCATAAAAATTTTATTTTTTGACAAATCACTGAGTCATTCTAAATACTGAAGTCAATAAATAATGACATGCATTTGAGTTTCAGACATTATATCTTTCAGAAAATGTATGGTAACAAAAATCCTGTTATTCTAGCAACTTTCTAAGTTTATAAGAGCAATATTTAAAATGTGCCCCTATTGTTGAGCCTTTGTTTCTCTATTTTGTAAGGCTTTGTCCAGATTTCTTGCACAAAGAGGCTGAGAGGTATGGCATGGGGGCAGCCAGGAGAAAAAACAGAGAAACATGGCTGCTGTCAGCAAATGCAATTTGGAAGTTAAATGTGTTGAAAATGAAGAAAAAATGGTAGAATTGCTACTAGAAATGTTTTCAGGTACTGTAAGAGCAGAAGAAAAATTGTCTGCTGATGGTGAGGAGATTGGGGAGGGTATGGAGCTAAATGCAGTGGTGGAGATGGATTCAGAAGAAAGTTTTCAGAAAAAAACTGAAATGGCAGAACCAGCAGGAAATGTGTTATTTCAGCCCTCCATTTGGGAGGGGTGTGAAATGAGTATCTGGAGGAGCTAGCTGACCAGAGTGAGCCAGAATGTGGAACTGCTATATCCTGGAGTGACATTATGGAAAAATAGAAGAGGGAGAAAAAGATAAAATAGCCACAGCAAGTTCCAGAAAAAAAAGTCATATGCACAAACAGTAGAAAAGGATCTAAGGAGAAGACAGAGGTTAAGGAAGTAAAGAAAAAATATGTTGTTTGGATGAACAGTTTGTTTGTGTCTTTCGGCTTTTCCTGGTTAGGGGTCGCCACAGCGGAACTCCGGTCCGCTAATGATTGGCAGTTGATTTTTACGTACCAGCTTGCCAGGCCTGATGCACAACCTTCAACGAAGATATGCCCATTCATGCATGTCTCCACGCAGAAGACGCTCTAGCTGAGAATCGAACTGGACAGCGTCTTACTGTGAGCTGACAACGCTACCGCAGCATGAACAGTAAAAAAGAAAAAGTTCTGGACAGATATGAGGCATGGGGCATTGTTATTGCACCTCTGGGAGCAAAAACGGAAGAGGTAAGAGCTTTTAATTAACAAAGAAACTTTTTGTGACTTGCTTTTTTAAACTGGCCAGGCTATGGAAGGCTTTTACTGGGCCTATGAAAAAAAGAAAGCAGACTTTCCATGGTCAGAATATGTTGTACAAGCCTTTTTCAGGCAAATAAAAAACATTTTTGATTCAGTTTAGAACTGAAGTGGGAGGAAAATAACTGAGACAATGTTTGTTGACAATATGTAAAGAAGTGGTAGACACTACTAAAATATATGATACGAGGATTATTGACTGGGGGTTGGGAATGTAGAATACTTTTAAAAGTGGAAAATGGCAATGTTATACATATACCTAGTATTAAAAGATCTGTTTGATTTATGCATTTGGGTTTGTGGTTATACATATACCTAGTATTATTAATGTGCATGGCAATAGATGTTTTGTGAGGTACAGAGGACAACCAAATGCTTGTTATTTTTTGTGGAAAAGTGGTCATTTAATTAATGATTGTGACAAAAAAAGATGTTATTTATGTGGTCAGACAAGTCGTAATGCAAAATAATATTAAGTGAAATTTAAGAAATGTGGTAACATAGGTCATTCATGATTAGAATGTGAGGTAGAAATGCAAGAAAATTAAAAGAAAATGAGAATGGAAATGTAATTATACAAGAAAAAGAGTTAAGAAAGAATGCTATACAAGAACATACAGCACAACAAGAAAAAACATATAAATGGTATTTAAATTTAAAGGGAAAGGCAAAGAGAAAGAAAAAGACAGCAAGACAGATGAAACACATGAAGAAGGATCAGAGGGGCACCCGGTAAAAGGCAATACAAATTCAACAGGAAACAGAGTTAGGGAAAGAAAAAGAAAATGTAAAAATATAATGGTTAGAGAGAATAAGAAAGGCAAGGGATAAGAAGATTATTCTAATAACTGTTCTATAAAGCTGAAAATATTAGCTTTGAATGTGAACAGTATGAAGAATATTAAGAGAAAAATTAGTATTTTACATTGGTGTGCTGCAGTAGTGCTCAAGTAATAGTATTAGAAGACTTTCAAATTCTAACAGAAGAAGAAAGAGTACAACCAGAAAAACTTTGGAATGGTACTGTTATTTGGAATATAGACAAAGAAGCATGTTCAGGTATAGGTATACTATGCCAAGAAAATATATAAAAATTACCTATTACAATAGTAGAAATGGGCTGAATAACAGTAGAAGCAATAAAATGGAAAAATATTCATATAGACTAATAGCTTTATACGCATATGTGACAAAAAAGAAAGAGAAACAATGTTTATTTAAAAGTATACCTAATTAAGTACATGTTAACATGGATATAATAATGACAGGTGACTTTAATTGTAATTTGAGAAATAAAAAAAAGCTATGATGTTAAAATGATTAGTGAACTTATGAAAAGTGGAAAATTAAAAATAGGGGAAAATAAACACTAGACTTACAAAATAAATGAAATTATGACAGAAATTGATTACATTTTTGATATCAGAAGGCCTAAAAATTACACAAAAAGGAATTAAATATAATGGGTTCTCTGATCATGTGGCAATTTGGATAGGAATTCATGAAAATGAAGATATATTAAAATAGGAAAAGGCATAAAAAGAGTAAATGAAAAAAAGAGTTAGATTCAAGAGAAAGAAAAGAAATTACAAAATTATAGGGTTTTGCTTCCAGGAAGAAAGAGGTCATCGTCTCTCTTTACTCTTCCTTCATTAGACTGATCATCAAGTATAGTAATGCACCCCACTGGACACCTGCAACAGCTGGAGAGGGCACAGAAGTACCTCACGAAGAGGATCCTAGGCATTAAACACATGTCCTACACAGACAGACTCAAAATATTCCAGCCATTCTCTGTCTCATATTGCCTACTTCGAGGCGATCTCTTCTTGACTTACAAAGCAGTGTCTGACCCAGCTCTGTTAGAAATGCTACATCTAAAGATATCCCAGTCCATCCATACCACATGCTCCAGAGACCTCAACCTCATTACCATAATCAACAGAACATGCTGGAGGGAAATGTTCCTCACCCAGAGACTGCCCATGCTCTGGAATAGACTTCCCATACATGTCGAGCAGAGCACCTCACTGTCCCTCTTCAAGGGAAATCTTGATGAGTGGATGAGTCATAGAAAGTTCACCTGTGGATCACTCTAGTGGCTCTACTTGATAGAGGCACTGGGAAGTAACGTTGGGGGACATGATGCCAGGGCACTTCTCTGGGTTAGGCTTGTAAAGGCTTCAGGGCCATTAGCCTAGTACACACCTATGAACCTATGAACCTATTACGGCAACAGCATATCAGTATGAAAGATTTTTATGAAAACTGAACAGTATAGTGTATTCAGTTCAAAAAGAAATACAAAAAAGTATTTTTAGAATGTATAAAACAGATAAAAAAATAAAAAAATGGAATAAAAAATATTAAGTCATAACTAAACACTTGATAGAGAAGAACAATTTGTTTTATAAAAAGAAAAATAATTAATATAGAAGAAATCGGTATAAGGTTAATAAATTGCTATATAAACTCCATACTTATGAAAGATAGTAAAAAAAGGAAAGATAAGAAAATTTAAAAAATAACAAAGAGAATTTTTAAAAAACAATGAGAAATATATGAAATAATTAAAGAATATGTATTAGATTTATATAGTAAAAAGAAGTTAACATAGAACACATTTATAATGGTGAAAAATTAAATAAGGAAGATAATGAAAATTTAGAGAGAAAATAAATATAAATGAATTGAATGAGATTTTGAAAGATATTAATGTTAATTCAGCTACAGGTGTGGATGGAATTGAATACAGTATGTATAAAGAAATGTACGACTGGCAAAAAATTGTGTTTATAGAAGTAATGAATTGAGTGGCTAGAAAGAGGAATTAAGTATAAATAAATTTGACCAAGTGTAATAAAATTTATATTAAAGAAAGATAAATATGAAATAAAGAAATTGGGGACCAATTAAACTGAATAACAGATTATAACATTTTCTTGAGAATAGTAACTAAAAGACTACAATGATATATAGGAAGATAATGTGATCAGAATTTGTTTGGGAGAAAAGAAAAGGGGAGCTTAGTAATCCCAATTTAAGCAGTCCTCAGGTCAGCTAAATGGGTTTGCACACTGCTAAGCATTGCTAAGAATTTGCTATTTTAAGTTGCATTTTTAAAAATGGTCCAATGGTGGCAAAGGTCAGGAAAATAGCTTAATTTAAGCTGCACAGGTGAAAATACAGCCAGAACTTGCTGGTGTTTTATCACTGCCGGAGCTATGGCTGGAGTCAGAGAGGAAGCATGCTTTCAGGCACAGCGCTGGGGCATGTTGGAGTCAAGAGTCATGGTTCGGCTCCTTGTCAAAGACCATGGGGACAGACTGCTACAGGGTCAGTACCAGGGCTCTGAATACAAGTCCAAGGCTTGGGACTGACTGGCATATGACCTCACCAATGCTACTGGAATCCCCTGCACTGGTGAGCAGGTGCATCATCATTACGATGACCTGAAGCAAAGGAATGGGGGATACAAAGATAAATCCAGTTGAAGTATGCCAGCAGCACATTCACACATCAGTGCAGGGTACACCTTAGTATTCACATATGTTACCCTGACATGTACAAGTCCCTATAGTAATGTACCTATAGTTCTTACAGCTTGGCACATACCATGCCATGTCAACAGCTTGAGAGGAATGTACGTGCTAAAGAAGCTATAGGCCACATGTAGAAGTAAAGTAAGGGCAGACCTGTAGAATATTCAGCAGTACTGTTGTAAGAAATATACCTATACAGTTGTTAATGGAATGTTTTTCTCTCTCCCCACCCCTTTTTTGCATTACTAGTATGGTTTCATCTCCACATATGTTGTTCTCAAAACCTAATATTGGGCCTTGTGTTGTATTGTTGGTTATATATTTAAATGGTTGCATACTAACATACGTTGTTGAAATTCCATCATTGTTGGCCTTTTGCCGTATCTGTTACTGGCATGCTGTTAAAATAATGATGTTATTCCATTAATGCCTGTGTTACGTAAGCTATGCCATTCTATTGTTCTAGGTTAATAGGAACACCCATGCATGCTGTTATAAATAATGTTGAAATGTTTTGTTCAAGACTAATTAATACACATTGACAAACCTCAACACCATAGCGTGATTGGGTTGGCCGGTTCTGGCTGATCCCCCTATCCCACCTCATCTAGCCATGGCACCAGGTCCCAGCACATCTGGGTCCCAACCTGGAGCTGCTCTTGGAGTGCTTATCATGGTGACTTAGACAGAGCCTTTTTGTATTTTTGTATTTTTGTATTTCTAAGCTAGATTATTTTGTTAAAGTTGGCTTTATGAGTTTTTTGGCTCTGAACACAGCCAAGTGGAATATCCGTGGTGGTATGCTCACAAACTCTTTTTAGTATTTTGTATTTTTTGTCCTGAGCTAACTTTAGCAGTTTCTGGTTTGTTTGCTTCTTATCATTGCTTTTAAACTTAAACTGCACATGGCGGAGAGTAATGCTAGCACACAAAGTGTGGAAAGAGGTAAAACGGTGTTGAATTTTACCAAAAGTAAGAACATGTCAGAGTTATTAGTCTACTAACCCTTTGTTAAAGTTAAATCTTGAGAGAGAAGAGAATGTTGTTATGAATTTTCTCACCGATACTGAGTCATTTGAGAAAGTTTTTAATGAAGTAGAAAATGTTGCCTATCGTCTTAAGAGGCTAAAAAGGGACATAAAAAACAAAAATAAAATGAATGTCTTGGCTGGTCATATTTCATCATGTCTGTTACATTTCTTCTAATTCAAAGCCATTAAACAGATGTTTGAAGGGATTAGAGGTGGTGATATACAAAATTGCAAGGAAAAAACTGAAATTAATTGAATTATCAGTTTTAGAGCAGATCACAGCACTGGTCTGAATGTGGTGGTACTGCTTAAGCCTATTCTAAAAGGACGGTGTCTCTCCATAGGTTAAGGATGGGGGCTTGACTCTAAAAACGACATCCCATTGATTATCCTCCTGATAGGTTGAGAAGGGGGCATTAGCCATGAAGAGAGCCGATGATTGGTGGAAGCTATTTTAATTCATGAAAAGATAGTTGAACTGATTATAATCTGAGGAAGGCTAAGGCCAAAAGCGCTTATTGTGGTGACTTGTTCAGGGTCTTTCTGTATTTTTTTGCATTTTTCTATTTTTAAACCAAATTGTTTTATTAAAGCTGGCTTTATTAGTTTTTTTGGCTCTGAACACAACTAAGTGGAATTTCCATGGTGGTATGCTCATGAACTCTTTTTAGTATGTTATGGAATGCAGATGGGGGATGCAGTCAGGGGAAATAGGACTTTCAACATTAGGTTGCAATAACATATTTTGGAAGCACCTACAGTCTTCCCTTTTTGCTCTGTCTGCAGTGACATAGATCACAGATTTGGCCCCTGAGTCTCCCCAGCAATGATCAGCTCACGTACAAATGCTGCTAAATTGTCTGTTGTACAATAGTGACAATAACTACTGGTAGATACAGCTGGCATATAACATCATGTACTGCCAGTGAACCCCTCTCAGTCTGTGAATGTCATACAGGGTTAGTTCAAAGATTGTCCAGGTATCCCTGACTGTTCCTGACATACTCTGGCTAGGTCACTGTGCACTCCACACCTGTATCTCATCGTCTCACAGCAATGGCTAGCATACCTGGTGACTCCCTGCAGCAGGACAGCAGGTTATAGGTAGTAGTAGTGGAGGAACACAAGCTCCGCCTCAGCAACAATGTGTATATATTGGCATACAGTGTAAGGGAATGCATACAGTACCAGATAATAATGTACAGCTAGTGTGTTCAGAGGGGTCTGGCATGCCACAGACACATTCCCCACACTCTGGGGACAACCATTACATTGTGTCCAACTAGCTTCCAGATATCCACATTTGTCTGGCATAGAGTCCACATATATCAGGCACATGTACGCACTCAGAAAACATCTGGGTACTGCAGCTGTCAGACACCTATGAGAGGGTAGCCCTACACCACATATGCACTGCTCTCAGTTATTGTGCAACACAGATGTTGCTGGAATGTCCACATGCGCTTGTAGTACCACTCACGTATTTGTCAGATGTTGGCTGTATGACATGGTACTGTAATGTTGCCCATAGGGGACACACCACAATCGATGGCAGTGATGGGTGTGAATACATGACAACACAGTCTGTCAAAGCACACAGGCCAGAACAGGGACACAGGTGGTATCCCAAGGGTGTCTTTGCAGTTAACCATCCAGTTATCCAGGTTCCACCTGCAGTGGTGTAAATAGCTACCCTGCCTGATGTGGATAGGGTGACCATTCCACAACAGGGTGAGTGTGTGGGACACACATCTGGGCCCCCAAGAAAACCAGTTGATATTAAACACCAGGTTGAGGGCATGTGTGTTAATATAGTGGAGCTTGAGTTGCACTTGTGCAGTAGTCCCAACATGTTGGGTCTGTGAATGCCTTGCCTGCCAGAGGTCACTTCTGAGGAATATGTATGAAACCGGGAAGAGGGTTGGGCTTATAGCCTATCTGTGTATGGTAGATATTTGAAGCCCTTGTACTCCCTGGTGGGGAACCTCTGTGATGTCCCCAGCTGCTGCATATGCTGTGTGAGGTGAATGATCAACGGCATATTTTACACAATACTGGGCCTTATTGTGGGGAATAAAGGGATGTTAGGACCCCATGCCCCTGGATGAAATACCCTTAGGTATGAGGTGGCCCATGTAGAAGGTTTACAATAGAACAGAAGCAACGTGGTGGTGAAATGTTATGTTGCCATTGACCTGTGTGCACAGATCACATAGAACTGATAGTGTGCCTAGGATGTTGTTAGTACTGTGATAATATGTGGGGATGTCACTCTCCCCAAACTGGTTGAAACTGCATGTCCTGCTCTGTGGCCTGAGGCCATGTTTCTGCACCAGTCATGCATCTTCAGGAGACCCTTCTAGGCAGATGTCCACTTCACTAGGGAATACAGTGGCAGCACACACCGTGGAGTCATCTGCAGACATGGTCGGCCATAGGACAATGGCCGTGCTCTACACCACAGATATGTACATCACACATAACAGAGACCTAAACACAGAACAACAGGTTATGCCACTAGTTATGGGTCAACTGCTTGGGGTGAATTCCCATATGTGGATTACTTGGGTCATGTCAGCATGCCAGTGTGCTATCCCTGTGGTAACATATGGTGTGATGCATACTTGGGAGTGTATACCTATCATAACTAGGTGGATTATACTATCAAAGACTTTGTCCAGGTCAAGGTAGGCAGTATGCACTGTCACCCCTGTCCATGGCTTTGGTGACTGTGTCAAAGAGGTCAACGAGTGTAACAGATAGGATCCCTTTCTTGACAAAGCCTAACTGTGTGTGATGTAATGTGTAGAAGTCACCAATGTCCTTGTTAATGAGGATCAAAATAAACTGTGCTATGGCCTTGGAGAACAGCCGAGTTAGGCTGATGGGTGTATAATGTGACCATACCTCTCAAATGTACAGATTTTCACAGAATGTCCAGATTTTTGCCTCATATTTTTGGTCTGGCCCTCCTAAAATTTGTGTTTTTCTGGCAAATTGGTTAGGATCGAAGTCACTAAATAATGAAATTAATTTGCATTACAGATTTCATATCATTCATAAAATGCATGCTAATAAAAAAACTTCATTCTAGCAACTTTCTACATTTATAAGAGCAACATTTAAAATCTGTCCCTATTTTCGAGCCTTTGTCCCCCCTCAAATTTTAGGCTTTGTCCAGATTTCTTGCACTAAGAGGTTGAGAGGTATGAATGTGAGAGTTTGGTGGACACACCACCTTAGTGTAAAGGGGTGGCTTTGGTTCTCCTTCACATGGCTGGCACAAAGGCGGTAGTCAGCCTTCCATTGAATACAATGGCTTATGTTGTTGGAAGGTTATGCTTGGGGTCATATAGGATACATTCTGTCATGTGATAGGCTCCCATGGTGGATGTCTACCATGACTTTCACATGGCAGTGGTGACCTGTGACCTACATATAGGAGAAGGGGGCAGGTACTGTGGACATCCTGATGTACTGATGGGTGGACACACACTGACCCTGTCAGGCATCACATATGCTATTTCTACAGCACTGGTATAGCTGGTGTCCTTGACTAGCACAAGTGAACAGATGAATGTGCTTCCTGTAATGTTGTAGACATATGTGCAGCGCAGGAGATGATTGTCTGTAGTGAATGTCGACAATGTGGGCTCTGGGTTTGCTGTGCTGGTTTCCAGGAGTAATCACATTCACTTGTTCACACCAATGAGACATTGCTTGTAAATGGGCACCTGCTGCTTCTTTGTCTTAGACAGCAGTATGTCATCCCTGTTATACACACTTATGTATTGCATATGTCCACCAGCCAGGTTTATGTATCCTTGCAGAGGATGATGTAGTCCTGTTGGGTATACCTGACTAAACACATATATGCAAATGCATATCTATCACATGTTAGTATGTGTGGATATTGGTGCCAGTCCCTTCAGAGGGGTTTGGGGCTGTGGAGCTGTGTATACCACCCGCCCCAGGATGCTGTATTCCATGTTGGAGGTGTATGTATTTATGTGACCCTAGCTAGATATGAATTGTGGGAGATGGTGACTCCAAATGTGACCACACAATGGTTGCTTTGCCATGGAGGATGACACTGTAGGGATGCTGCAGTTGTAATGCGTATTGTGTAATATCAACTGCAACACACCTTCACCTCATGTTGGGGTAGCCCCTAGCTGCACAAAGGTGTTTGTAAACCCACTGTTGATGGCTCTCTGCCATTTATGTCCTGGCATAGGTACATCTTCCAATGTATGTTTGCGGTATTCAAGTGACCCAGGATCAGGGTACAGACCCAAATCAGAATACAGCTGATGAGGTCCATATAGGCAGGATGGTCTTCCTGGTCACATGTGGTGGCCGGTAGCTAGCTATGATTTGAAGAGGTGTGTTACCAATGGTGAACTGCCCCTGCAGTATCCTCTGTGCATCTTGCTGCATGTACAGTGTGAAGGTGTATATCTGCATCATATATACTGAAATCACATGTCCCATTCCATTTCTGCCCACATTTTGGGGTATGACTGTCTTATAGGATAATTGACCAGGTAAGGCTGATGTGCTCTGTACAACTTTGAATCATGTGTGTGCGACTGCAAGATGTCAGTAATCCCCAGGGTTAATAATGCTTGCATTGAGGGCAGAGTGATGTGTAGACATCTAGGGTTTTGCAATATGGCCTTCAATGTGGATTGCACTGACAGTTGTATTTTGGTATTGCTAACCTCACAACTTTTTCTAAGGAAGCCACTATGGAGGTGGTGATAACAATTGCCAAATGCCTGAAGGCCAGTTGAGAAAGATAGAGGCCATCTGCTGCAGAGCTTTGTGGTCTGTTGACTATATCATCCCAGGCCCACAGGTACGGGAACCCCCTGGAATACCACAGGATAAAAGTCCATATGTCCATTTCAATCATTTCCTGAATGTATTGTGGATAACAGCAGAATGCTGCATAAGGCTAGGGACACACCTACCTGGGGCACATAATCAGTGTGCTCACCCATGTCTCACTGCATATAGTCCAGGGATGTACATCTCAGATGAGCCACACCAACATGGACTGTGATAGATTCATGACAGTACCTGTTGGTGAGAGATAGCACTGTGTATGTGATATGGTGGAGTCTGTCACATGACACAGAAGTAACTTTGACCATCCACATATACAGCCAGGTGAGAGGCACATCACTGTGTCTCACAATGGAGTCTGCTATGTGTAACATGTTTGACATGTGCTGATGCCTGTGTGGCTGTGGGACACAGGTGTGTGGCTATGTGTGGTATGTTCTGTGTATGGCTGTGATGTTCATGTGTGCCTTTGCCTCAGAGGTCTCCTTTGTTTGTGGATGTGGATGTTGAGGTCCACTGCATATGTGTGTGTGTGTTGTGTAGGTGTGACTGGTGTGTGAGGTGTACTGTTTGTGTTGATAGCCTGTGTGAGGACAGGTATGCGGACTTGACATGGACAGAGCATGAACTTCAGGTTCCTACTGCCATTGCATCCCTCACGCAATGTGTTCCTTGGTGGTGTTTGTAGATGGTTGTCCATCTGTGTACATGAGGCAGGTGCTACACTGTGCAAGGACACCCATACAAAACACACTGGCAGGGGAAACTGTAGGACATTGTCCAACCATATAGCCCAGAATCTGAGGGTGGAAGGCCAGGGAGACCTGAGGGGTGGACCTACAGCCCAGCGACTTACTACAACAGTAGGAGGCTGACACCACAGCATAAAATGTAGACAGGCTATAAACAAGCAGTAATAGGTTCAACAGGCAAATGCATTTGAACACCTCATAGCACATGCAACAAGTAGCATGGAACATCAGGATTAGGAGGGCAATCCATGGTGTATTGCCACTATGTTGCCTATAGCCAGAGACATACTGTGCCGATAGATGGCAGGATATGATGTGCGGGTTACCAGTGAATAGTGCTGGCAAAAGTTGATGTGCATGGTTTGTACATAATTGTGAGAAATGTATGTAGTCCTGTGATGTGTTCCCCTGTTCATGTCTTTCAGGTGGGATGTTTAGATGCTGCGATCCACCCTTCTCAGAAGCTGAGACCGCTGCAATGATTGATGTCCTGAGACTCCATCACTGGATGCTGTTCTCAAGGACTCACCATAACCAGCAACAATGTCCTGCAATGTGGGCAGACCTGGTAGCAACAGTGAATGTTGTGGGCCACGAAGAAAGGTGCTATGAACAGGTCTGACATCATGCTACTGATATCATACATCATGCTTGGCAAAGGACTGCAGCTGTGGCCAGGGACTTGCTGGCACAGGGTTTGCTACACAACCACCACTCTCAGCCACAGAAGAGTTCCTGACAAACCTGGCTTCAGCCACCAGCTCACAGGAAACTATCAGTAGATATGTCATGGAGGTGGGTGGCACAGATTCCACAGCCAAGGAGTGTCCAGGTAAGCCTCCAGTGGTCATCACGTTAATACTGTAACATTCATAGTGGCAGCCTCTGCATACCTGTGCATATATGTCTGGTCAATCTGCATTTGTGGGTGGGGTTTTGTAATGCACACATGTGCACACATATTATGAATGTCAGCAATTTGGGTAGTATAGCAGCTTATACTGTACATGTTGATAAATGCACATAGTATCCTGTAGCAATGCCGCATGTGTGTGGGCTGACAATACCACCCCCCACATCCATAGGTATCTCTGGTGTGGCTGGGGATCATCAACCTGTAGCCAATCAGTGTGGAACTGTCTTGTTATAGCTCACATATACTTTAGGCAAGTTTAGGGCTACCAGTTTGCCATGAACACAACTGTTAAGCTTAGCCATATTGCAATACGTGCATGTTCACTGCAGTGCATCACATCTGTAATCACAGTAGCATATTTGCAGGAGCTGTAACATATTAGCATGTAGTTTTGTATAGATGTAGCCAGTCTGTTATATAGGGGTAAATTACTATTGTGTAAATGGGTGAACTGTGTTTTAGATGAAGGCCCATCACATACTCTGACTTGCCACATATCTCACAGGTGTATACTATTAGCAACATGAACTGGACGTAGTTGCACTGCATGTTGTTGAGGGCCGGACCAGAGTGTGTCTGTTGTGGACTGATTGTGTGTTGTGCATGGCATCAGTCAGAAGGTGTGGTCTGTATAATGCCTTTGTGGCACCTAACCTGTATGTGTGTGTGTGTGTGTGTGTGTGTGTGTGTGTGTGTGTGTGTGTGTGTGTGTGTGTGTGTGTGTGTGTGTGTGTGTGTGTGTGTGTGTGTGTGTGTGGATCAACAGGCATTATAGTACAGGAATGAATGTTGTCATGCCTTCCCCTCACAGGTGACCATGGGGGGGTGAAGTGCATCCTCCTCACAACCTGATGTCAGTATCTCAATGGACTCTGATAATGATGGTGGTTATCATGAGGCATAGGTGGGGTTACTGGGGCTGAATCTGTACCATTGGTTGGCATTCCACTTCCACCCCCATGGAGAGGAGCTGTGTGTGTCTGTTTAATATGCTCATACATACCCAGTCCCCAGCAGCTACAGATATTGGGCAGTCAGAGGGTGGTGGCATTAAACAGGGTAGTGTGGCGACTATGGCATCTGTCATTGTAGACACTAGCTATAGCCAGAGAGCTGGCTAGGTCCCACACAGGCAGATTGACAGAGGTGCTCAAAGTAGGACTGTTCCCCATCCAGCCCCTGTTAGAGGTGTCACAGCATGGGTCACCCGACACATGTTTCAATCTGTCATGGAGGCAGAGGCATGTTGTGAATGGTACACCAAACAGATGCTCAGGGTCATGGATGCCACACTGCCTGGCATGCATGACTCCCTCCATGGCACTGGTGATGCCCTACATAATTTCACTGATGTAGTGGATAGACGAAGGGGTGTCAGTCCTTAACTGTGCACTGTCTGTGCTTGAACATGTGTTTGGAGTAGGGCGTCGGACACATGGATTTAGGTTAGCAACAACCTCAGCTGAGAGACCATCTGGCCATACACAGTCACACTCCAGTAGTGGCAGTACCACCAGCACTACTGAAGGGAGGGTGCTGTCCACACCATTACATGGCAGGCCATGGCCACATGGTCCTGGGTGGTCACGTGAGGGACACAGACAGACCCAGCAGACAATGGTCACCATCAGGAAGTAGTACCACATCTGGCCATAGGCATGGTGGTGCCAGTGGCACTCCTGGCAGAGCCAGTTCCAGTGTTCATGGCCTGAGATGGTGAACTGTGCATTCTGCCATGTATGGCCCATGGCTGTCCAACATACCCTCTTGCATGCATGCACTCACACATCACTTTCACATGCAGGTCAACAACAGACACACACAGATACTCTCCATGGCCTAGCTGACCAGCACCCTTCCAGACACATGCACACATGATGTCAACTGTATGGCACAGCCTAGGTTTTTGGCACCCCCACACTACACCCTGTGCATGTGCTGATACCTATGCCACATCCCTTTTATCTATACCATCGATGAAGGGACATGTTAATATGTGTCAGATGTACAGGGTTAATACTGTACACTTAATGGCAGTTTGTAGTGTAGTACTGTTATGCCCTGTAAGGTGCTGTCTGCTAGCAATTGTCATGCATACACATCAATGTGCATGTAGCTTTCTGCCATGATGCTTTATTGCTGTTAGTACTCCTGACTGAAATCTCACAGACCTTATTCTGTTTCTGTTCCAGGTGTCTGTGTGTCTAAGTCATGGTGAGCTGCTGCCATTACAGAAGCTTAGGATGGCAGAGTGTCAATGCAGACACTTTTTCATCACCAAGTTACTGCTGTATATGTGCATGTTTACCTGGGTGCGTATGCATGGAACACTGTATGAGGGACAGTGGGGGCAGACAGTGTAACCTTGCAAGCATAGCCCTTGACACAGCATGCTTCTCTTGATACATGTTACTTGTGAGTTCCATAGGATCACAAGTTCATAGGTATAGAGGAGGTCACTAGAGTACTGACCCTGCATCCCTTACAAGCCTAGCCATTACTTTATCCCCAACAGAATCATATATCAGCACCTGTTGTCCCTGGCATGGCTGGACATTGTTTGGACCATTGGGACAGATGTTTTTTTTTCTATCCACTCGACATTGATGCAGTTGATGAGGGTCTGCATGGTACTCTGTTTTACATGTTTGGGGAGTGCTTTCCTGAGACAGGGCAGCCAGTGGGAGACAAACCTGTCTCTCCAACTGTTTTTTTTTTTTTTTTTGCTGTCTCACATGTGATGCAGGCCTGTTGTGCTGTTAATGCACACAGTTGTAGTGACATATATGGGGCAGCTGTTGAAGGACTGAGCATTCCACAGCCCACCTGTGGACAACCTGTCTGATATTGAGTGGGACAGTACTGATTCATGGCTTCTGCATTGAACAGGTGTTAATGGCTACGGATAAACTTTGTGGGTGTTAATATAGCCTTTCCATTTGATGCAGATGTCTGCATAGGTACATACCAGACCAGCCATGCTGATGATGTATTGTTGCACTGACTGAGGACTGTACAGAGGTAATGTCCACCTTTTGTCTGGATGCAGTCCCTTTACCTATGTGGTGAACGATGTCCAAGCCTTTTCTGACAACTGCTACTACTTTATGGCTGAGTAAAATAGTGTTATCAACCTGAGTAGCCAGGTCTGTCAATGCAGTTTGTGTGGTTATGGGGTTGTCATTGATGCAGGAATTAGTGGGTCCATGTCCTCGACATATGGTATGATGGTACTGTTTTCTGCATTCAGCTGGAAGCCAGGACCTAGGCACCATTCCATACCAACTGTATGACCCCATTGCAGTTTGTTAACATCAGTTTATGGGTCAATGACAGACAGCACACTACATACAGTTGTCACAGCTCTACACAGTACCTACATATGTGGGAGGTGGAGGTTAGCATTCATGCCTTCATACATGTGGGTCACTGGGGGTGGCAGCTACTCACAGGGCATACACATGTCTACATGTTGTGCACACATAGGCAACACAGGGTAGGGTTGACACCTTATCAAATGTGTAATGTGGGACACATCTTGTAGTACCATGACACATGGCAGGGCATACCATAACCCACAGCAAGTGCAACAGAAATGAATTCCCTTGGTTTGCAAATATGACAACTTCTTTGTGTCATATTACCATAGGTTTTGCTATTTCTCATTCCAGTAAAGTGTGTCTGATGTGCAATAACTGCTTTATGCAAGAAGTAGATAAACATAGAAAATGTTTCTTGTCCTACACTCTGAGGTCCTCTGTATTGTTTGTCATTGGCACAGGTCACACCTGGCTAAAAATGGACTGCAACCTGCAGTGTGGGACAGGTGGTGACCATACCTCTCACCTATACAGATATCTTTAGGAATTCCTGATGTTTTATGCATCTATCTACTCACTTCCTTATCCTTGTGCCTATGATATAATTTGGTTTCAACTTTAATATGTTTTATTATTTGATTGTATTAATGCTTAACTTTACTCATTTTAATCACTGTACCTCGTGATGTCATGTACAATAATTTGGATGTAAATCTCTATAATATGTAATCTGCATATAATTCTCTATAATATGTAATCTGTAATGGAGCTTTTCTCCACAGGACTCCATTGAAAAAGGGTTCTCTTGGCCCAATGGACTATCCTGGTTAACCAACAGCAAATAAATAAAAATAAAATAAAATGTTTGCCACATATTTTTGTTCCATTTGGCATAACATTGTGGTTTTCTGTCAAAGTAGTGTGAAATCATTAAAGACTGACGTTACTCAATAATAACAGATATTTTCCTGTCAGACTTCATACCTTTCAGACAATGCATGCAAATGCACAACTTGTATGTTTGTAGGTGCAATATTTAAAGAGTCACCCTAATATTTAGCCTTTGGCTCACTTTTCTGTATGGCTTTCTCCAGATATCTTTCTCTAAGGGATCAAGAGATATGGTTGTGGCCCTAACATAGGCACACTGTGGCAAGGGGGTATACATACATACACACACACCCACTCATGAACTGCCTTTGTTGATAGTGGAACACCTACCTGGCTAGTCATACATAAAAGAGCTTATACAGTTTCACACTGTCTGCCACTACTATTCAGGTGGTTGCCATCTGCAGGTGCTGTCAGAATTGCCACTGGGGTGTTAACAGGCATTTAAAATGGTATAACAGTGTCACACACACACTGCTGCAGGGGGACACTCATGCAGAAGGAGTTGCAAGTTTTGGAATTACAACACCTACTGTATCTATATAGTTATGTACACTATAGCCCACAGTATGTATTGCATGCACCACAGTGTTATTGTGTTTGAAAATGTGTAACTCTGCATCTAAGGTGCATTACCTCTGTAGGCCATGAATAGGTTGGTGATGGTGGAGTTAACAAGGTGCCACAGGTACACAAAATGGTATAAGCATTGCACAAACACAGGCAAGACAGCCATGCTGCTAAAGGGGATATGCAAACACAGACACATACACTCCCGCAGTTGCCAGTATTGAAATTAGACCCTGTATCTATCTAGGTGCATGTACTATACTATAGGGCTATGTCCTTATTGTATACACCATTGAGCTTATATGCCTGAGGCATACCTCTCAACCTCTTAGAACAGTACATGTGAACAAAGCCTTCAGTAATGGGAGGATACAGGCCCAAAAATAGGGTAAGTGTTTACATATTGCTCTTGCAAATGTAAATACTGATAGAGTGACAGGTTTCATGCTAATATTAGTTTTGTGAAGAGTATGAAGTCTGACACTCAGCTGCCTGTCATTATTTTCTGACTTCAACTGATAATGATTTTCCAATGATTTGCTAGGATACCACAATTTTATGACATACAGTCCAAATATATGAGGCAAGCATATGCATATTTTGCAAAACTGTTTACAGTTGATATGTATGGCCTGCAGAGTGTCAAACAGTGTATCTAAGATGGATGACATCACAAGGCCCTGTAAATTAATGCAATTGGGGGAAGTCAGTAAGGCAGAACAGGCCTCAAAATTGTATAACCAGCCCACACACACACACACACACACACACACACACACACACACACACACACACACACACACACACACACACACACACAGACACACACACACACACATAAACACACACCCAAAGGAGAATATGCTTCACACACACACACACACACACACACACACACACACACACACACACACACACACACAGTTGGCAGTTTTGAGATTAGGATGCCTACCTATCTAGTTGTATGTGTTATAATGCTACGTACTTATTGCATGCACTACACAGCTTATATGCCTGCAGATAGTCCAATGCTGTATCTAAGGTGGATGAAATCAACAGCCCCTGCAAATTAATGCAATGGGGGGAATCAGCAGGGTGGAATAGGCCTCAGAATGGTATAATCCACACACAATAAGCTTCACCCACACAAAATTTGCAGTCTTGAGACTAGAACCTCTTCCTATCTAGTTGTATGTACTATAGCACTACATACTTATCACATGCACCACAAAACTTACATACATGCAAAGTGTCCAATGCTGTATCTAAGGTGGATGACATCAACAGGCCCTGAAAATTAATGCAATGGGGGGAAATCAGCAGGATGGAATAGGCCTCAGAATGGTATAATCCACACACAATAAGCTTCACCCACACAAAATTGGCGGTTTTGAGACTAGAACCCCTTCCTATCTAGTTCTATGTACTATAGTACTACATACTTATCACATGCACCGCAAAGCTTTCATACATGCAGAGTGTCCAATGCTGTATCTAAGGTGGATGACATCAACAGGCCTTACAAATTAAAGCAATGGGGGAGTCAGCAGGGCAGAACAGACCTCCAAATGGTATAATCAGCACACACACACACACACACACATGCACACACACACACACACACATGCACACACACACACACACACACACACACACACACACACACACACACACACACACACACACACACACACACACACACACACAGATGGCAGTTTTGAGATTAGGCTCCCTACCTATCTATTTGTATGTGCTATGA